>NW_025212646.1:4613-6262 GCF_004010195.1 Chiloscyllium plagiosum | reverse complement strand
CGAATTTGAGCGAAAGTTGAGCAGGGGAGTTTACCCCATGACGTAACACGAGTTTCTGCGGTTGCTTTGTTATTCACCTCATTTGTGTGTTTTGCATCATTGGGGATTTTGAAGTTGTCCCCTCTATACAAAAGGCCCGTGCTTTTGCAACATTGTACAAAAGATGCAGTACAATAACAGCCGATGCTGATTCAGTCTACGTATCCAAATATTGACCCCTGGAAACAGCACTGTGCACGCTCCTCGAGTCTGGAAAACATCTTCCTCCCAGATAATGTTACATTCCCGCCCTCATGGCTCTTTTCATTCCATCGGCTTCTGTTTTTCACGGAATCCGATTCAATAGATCTTGTCACTGTCATTTCTTTCCATGTGGTCAGATCGTTGAACAGAATATAACACAGTGGGAGTGCCCTGGCCCATATCCCAGAAGTCAGACCATACTCAAGGAACCGTACTTTGCTCTTGATCATTTTATGAACAACAGGGAGAAATATCTATGCTCTTCAAAAATTACTCACCTATTTTAAGAAGCAAGATCAGCAGTTCCTGGTTCCTGCTTTTGTTGCCACACGGACCAAAATTGTTAATGCTGGAATCAGCCGAGACTGTCCGCTCTCCCACATCCAAGTTATCCCCAGGTTGTATTAAGAGGATGGTCAGAATCGCTTCCTTTTCTTCCTTGTCACTCTGGGATGATGTGAGCTGTGAAATCTATGATCTGAACTGGAGGCTACGTGGAAAAATGTATACACATCAGCTGCGTGAGAGAGGGGACTCGCTGCAGTGACATCCCATGCTGATTCAGACAGCAGAAGCCTCCCTGTGACTTCGAGAAGCAGAGACACTGGTCCCGAATAATGGGGAGAGATTCGCTCTTTCCTCGCAGTTCTGCATTTTCTATCTTTCTCAGATGGCATTATTTGGACAAGGGTTCCCAAAAGAAAATGATTTGTTGTGCATGCACGATTTCCCTTTTCTACACATTTCCAGAATTTCCATACTTCCCACACCCGCCAGACGCCTACCCCGCTCCACAAACCCGTGTTTGATAGGGAGCTGAAGACCGCGTTCAAGCTGCTCTCCACCAACTGCATGACAATAGAAGATGAGTTCGTCCAGTTACCAATCAAGACCGCCCTGTTCCGGGAAAGCAGCTAGCACAGACTCCTGGGAGAAGCGAGTCAGAGTGGAAAAGAGCTGTTCTTAAAACTCTGTGCTTCTTTCACTCTGAAACAACAGACATAGCCTTAGTTAACCAAAAAAAACTCACCTGAATAATGGTTACCACATCTGGCGCCGTTCAGGCTCGTTTGTCTCGGGTTTGATATTGCCTCAGACAGGTGACATACGTGCGAGCAGTCATGGGTTCACATTGCGGATGAGCCTTGGAAGTTTGCACACTACTTCATTTTTGACTAAGAAGATATGATTTCGTTGAGATCGGGGTCAGATAAAGATTCCAAAGCTTGAAAACATACACAAGCAAGTTCAAGGACCGCTTCTTCTCGGCCGTTGCTGCTCTGAGAAATAGATTGTTTAACTTGAAATAAGGCTGATCTTACCAATGTGGATTTTGCTGAGCGCACGTAGTAACCTGAATTCCTGAGTCTGGTCAAATTTTGCTTTTCTCACGCTGTGATCTGCAT
>NW_025212646.1:2377-4132 GCF_004010195.1 Chiloscyllium plagiosum | reverse complement strand
TTGATGCGGGTGTCTCGGAGATGTTCCCTGAAGCGCTCTGCTAGGAGGCGCCCAGTCTCCCCAATGTAGAGGAGACCGCATCGGGAGCAACGGATACAATAAATGATATTAGTGGATGTGCAGGTTAAACTTTGAACAGCCGTGAATGACATGTGGAACAGTATGTTGGAGACAGCATTTCGAGACAGATACAGTTCCCTATTATTAGAACAAGCACCACTGATGATGAATAACCTCAGAGAGAAGCAAGTGATCGAGATTTGCCGTGGACTCGATGGGCTGAACGGCTTCTGTCTGCACGTTAATGACGTCACACGTCTTTGCCGTCCCTCTGCCTGTCTCTGTGACAGAGTGGCTGAGGAGAAATAATGGCTTGTTTTTAATCCTCCCTTCCGCATTGCACTGCCTGCAGCCCCGCAGCTCCCGGCTGTGGGGATGGTTCTTAGTGAGTGAGGGTTTCATTGGAGTCGCTTCATCTGGGACAGTTGGGACTCAGATGTTAAGTGATGCCCGATTGCAGCAAAGAAGCAGCCGCCTCTGAAATAAAAGCCTTTCTGCAGGATAGTTCTGCGAAGATTGATTCTGAACATCAAATGGGCAGCACAAAAATGCACTTACTGGAATTTTACTGAGGGAAGAGAGTCCACAGCCCATTTCTCTCTTTCCCACCAGCTGAGCATCTTTCTCTCTCTCAAATAAATGATATTTGGATGAAGTTCGCAATCAAAGATGCTAAGTTCCAGCGGCCCTCTTGCACCTGGCTGTGCCCGTGAGAGGAAGCTGCAGAGCATGTCCGCACATACATCCCCTCATAATGCCTGAAAGTGGAGGGAAATGTCTGAATACTCTGCCAATACAGACAGTTCAGTCCCGCGTGGGATAAACAGCACGGTCTCGCGTGGTGACATTCTGCAGATCAGGCACAGTGCACTTTATCATTCAGATCATACCAGACTGAGAGCGCTCAAGATGGCCAATCGGTCATTCGTACCTGTGCCAACTCGGGAGTTGCAAAAGATTGGTGAAAGTGGAAAGTGGATGTGTTCACGTTTTTACTGCTTTCGTGAAGCTGGAAGCAGAAGAAGATACACTGTGAAGCGATTGAGATCTGACTACAGGAGCAGCAAATAAGTTGTACAGCGCAGAGGAGAGCTTTGAAGTATTGAAGTATTGAATTCTGGTTAATGGGACGATCATGCTTTCACTAGGCCACGCTGCTACAGAAGAATCTACGTCAGTGTCTCTCAACATTGTGGTATCACAGGCAAATGTCGCCGTTACCCTGCAGGAAATTCCTTTTTCCAATGTGAGGGCAGTCCATATGTAAATTAGCTTATATATCGAATCCTTTAACATAAGTAAGTCCACTGCACCTCAGTGTGCTGTATTGTCTCCTTTCCACATTACCTGCATTTGTGCCTGCATTGAAGGGGCTTTGCTCCTTCTGTGTGTCTTTTACCATCTGGTTGATGTGGGGCAGTTGTATTCACCCATCTTCTGACAGAATTTTCCACTTCACTTCAGTCCTCCCTAATTTCGCTATCTGATACCATTCCAATTGTTTCGGTGTTAAGCGCTCGTCTCAGATCCAGTCTGCCCTCACCCAAAATAAATGGAAAACTCAGTCACACTGTGATCACTGCAATAAAGGGATATCTTCACTCCAAAGTCATTGACAATTCCAAAGATAAAGTTAGGACTGCAGATGGTAGTGTGATTCTGGAAAAGCACAGCAGATCAGGTAGCATCCGAGGA
>NW_025212646.1:0-2081 GCF_004010195.1 Chiloscyllium plagiosum | reverse complement strand
TGGGCGCAGCAGATGCAGGAGATGACATTGGTAGCTGTACAGGTGAATTTCTAATGGATGTGGAATGATCCCTTCGGATCTGAATTGGAGATGAGGGGAGTGGTGTGGGTGCTACTTTCACCCCTCCTTTAGTGGCAGTGAAAAGTGCCAGGAGAGGGTTGTGGGCTGGTGGAGGGAAGTGTGGACATGAAGAGGGGGTCGTGGATGGAATGGTCTTTTCGGAATGCTGGCAGGGCTGGGTAGCGAAATAGATCTCTGGTGGTGGTATCTGTTTGGAGGTGGCATCAGTGGCAGGATAAGATGCGTTTAATGCGGTGGTTGGTTAGGTGGAAGGTGAGCACCAGGAGGTTCTGTCCTTGTTGCTTTGGGTGGCGTGGGGTTCAAGGGTGGTGGTGCGTGAAGTGGAGGGGATGCGCTGGAGGGCGTTATCAACCACGTGGGTAGGCAATTTGTGATCGTGGAAGAAGGAGACCAACTGAGTCTTTCTGAGGTGTAATTGACCATCCTGGGAACAGATGTGGTGGAGGCGGAGGAATTGGGAATAAGGAATGGAGTTTTTACACGAGAGAGGATTGGAGGAGATGTCGTCTAGATACCTGTAGGAGTCGGTGGGTTTGTAGTATATGTCTGTAATTAGTCAGTCACCAGAGACTTTGATGGAGAGGTCCAGGAAGGTGAGGGAAGTAGCCAAGATGATCCGGGTAAATTTGAGGTCGGGGTGGAAGGTGTTAGTAAAGTTGGTGAGCTATTCAAGCTCCTCGTTGGAGCACCAAGTGGCGCCAATGCATTCATCAATGTAGCGGAGGAACAGACGGTGGATAGTGCAAGTGTAACTGCGTAAGATGGACAGTTTCGCGTATCTGACACACAGGCAGGCATATCTAGGTCCTATACGGATGCCCATGGCTACCCGTTTCGACGGAGGAAGTGGGAAGATTGGAAAGATAAATTGTTGATTTTGAGGACGAGTTCAGCCCGCTGGATGAGGATGTCCGTGGAAAGGTACTGGTTGGGATGGTGTGAGATTAAGAAATGGAAGGCTTGCAGACTTCTGTCACAGCAGATGGATTTGTACAGGGACTGGATATCCATGGTGAAGATGACGCGTTGGGTGCAAGAAAAACGAAATTCGTGGAGGAGGTGAAGTGCATAGGGGTGACACGAATACAAAATGGACATTTCCTGGACTGGGGAGATAGGATTGTGACGAGGTATGAAGAGATTATTCGGATGGGATAGGCGCAGGCTGAGGCAATAGGTCGACTGGGGAATTCAGGTTTGTGAAACTTAGGAAGGAGGTAGAATCGGGGAGTGCACGGTTCATGGACAATGAGGTTGGAGGTTGTGGATGGGCGATGTGCAGAGGTGATGAGATTGTGGATGGTCTGAGGGATGATGGTTTGGTGATGGGAGGAGAGGTCGTGATCGGGGTCAATAGGAGGAGGTGCCTACGAGTTGGCACCTGGCTTCAGCTTTGTCACTCTGCCCGACTCACAAGCCTAATTCCTGATGAAGCCATGCCTAAGTCGTCCATTCTCCTGCTCCTCGCATGTTGCCTGACCTGCTGTGCTTTTCCAGTACAACATGCCCTACTCATTCATTATTACTGTCTCATTTCACACTATCAGGTCCATGCTGTCTGTTTGATTCTCGAGAACACTGTTCTCATGAACTGTGACAAAATCTGCCAATCTGAAACTAAAACAGAAATTGCAGTAAAATCACAGGTGAGCTGGCAGCTTCTGTGCAGATGAATTACAGTTAACGTTTCACATCCACTGGGTCCATCTCTCCACAGATGCTGCCAGACGTCCTGAAATTTTCCAGCAACGTCTGTTTTTGTTTGATTTTCAACATCGGCATTTTTTTTCGTTTATGTTTTCTTATTTTCTGCCAATATGATTTGGCTGAAGATTACGTTAAATGTTTTAAATATGACTGCGATGGAATGGCCAGATTCCACCAGCTCGCTACTTTTATTTGGTTCACGTGTTCAATGCCTTTCCACTTGGTCACCGCGGCCGACAGCTGCACTGCATATAAATTGACAAAATTGTGGCATTCTCTCGGATTGGTAATCA
>NW_025212645.1:4432-27901 GCF_004010195.1 Chiloscyllium plagiosum | reverse complement strand
TAACACGCTGTCCCCTTGGGAAATCGTCCGAGACGCTGATCTTTTATCTGACACCCACTTAATCCTACACTGTGCGCTCTTTAAGTGCCGTTTAGCTAACTCACCACACTACTGAAACTCTCTCTCATTTTCGATACATAATCGGAGTGTGAGATTTCTGACTCTTGTCTTGTCACTTTTTCTTTAATTAAATTCAAAACGGCCTCTCATTTCATGACCGAATATTATCTCAAAAGGAGTTAACTGTGTAGATTCGTTTGTTGCACCTCTAATTGCAAACAATACGAATGGGATAACTTTATCCAATCATTCGAGTAGTCCACCAATATCTTGCAATTCGGATGCCACCTTTCAATGCTCCCTGGTATTCAGGATGATATGCACTGGATTTAATGTGCTGTAAAGCTAAGCTATCCATAATCTCCTTAAACAGATTAGCAGTATTATTTGACTTGGTTCAACTAAGTCTCTCTGCGTAGCCCAAACCGATGAAAAAAACTACTAAATTCCCCAGCAAAATGTTTGCCTTGACGCTCTATAAAGGAATTGCCTCTGGAAATCTGATAGTTTCATCCATTATGGTTAACAAGTACTGATATCGCGGCAGCGGATGACATAATCAATTTTCGCCTGCGAACAATGTTGTTCAGATGTGGAAATTGGCAACAAAATTGGTGGTTCATCCGCCTGTGGCTTACCTATCATTTGGCATGTATGACAGATACAGCAAAAGTTAACCACGTCCATTTGCATTCCAGGTCAATAGAAATGTTTTCCCACCTTAGTCTGTGTCTTTCGTACCCCAATGTGACCTCCGACAGCTGGTTCACGTGCTAACCTTACACCTCCTGTCTGTATGCTGCAGGCAAAAAACACCTGGTGCACCTCGGGCATTTCTCAGCTGAATTAACCTGCCGTGGTCTTCATTTTCGCCTTATGTTTTAGATAATGACCATCTGGAATATTCTGTTCCTCCTTTTCAGAGAACTCATCCACATAAGTATTTTTATTGTCATGTCTTGCTATTGTACGTCCCTTCGCCTGTCAGGACTAAAATCTTCTGTCTAACTCTCTGCCTGTTCAGGTTTTTCCTCCACCATTGCATCAAACAGGCTATCCACGAAGTGAACCTCAACTCCTTCATTTTTCTCTTTACTTTTCGCTTCGTGCTGTGTCTTATGATAGTGCGATCTGGTTAACACACAGTCTGAGATACTACCAGGATCTTTCTGTTTTAACTCCTCAGTTTCTTGGTCGTCCTTGGGTTTATCCACAAAGAGGGGTGTCACCGTCACCTTGTATCCAGCACAATCATTCCCAACAACAAACTGAATTCCTGATACTAACACTCTGTCAACTACTCCCACTGTGACTTCACCAGTCTTTAGTTGGTACTCCAACCTTATCTGACGTTGGGGCAGTGTACATTTCTGCCGATCGCTCCCACAAGTTGCCACGCTCCCCGGTAACAGATCAGAAATAGTGCATATTCGCTCATCTCTTACTATAAACAACTGGATAGATCCTGTGTCTCCCAAAATTATAATTCCTTGTCCGTCTCCTTCCGTTTCTTTCCGAGTAAACTTTACCCATAAAGGCGAATTGTTTGTAGAGATCAGGTACTTACTCCATACTCAACCTGGCCAGGCTATGCACCTGCCTGCAGGTCCTCAGCTCTTCTTGGGGGCTATTTTATTCCGTTCACTAATACCACCGGGTTAACTTCTTTAGACACATCTTATCCCATAAAACCTGTCTTTACCAAACAGCACTGTGACTTTACGCGCCAACCTTGGGGCAGTGAAAATACCTTTTCCCAGTAAACTTCTGAAATCACTGTCACTGTAATTTCCTGCGTCCCACTCCATTACAGAGAAATACCTGAGGTTTTCATCTCCTGTCTACACTCTTGGGATTCTTTTGTTATCCTTAATTCGTACAAGTGCTCTTTACTCATGGTTTCGGAGTGTAGGATCTCCCCTTCTTTCAAATTCTATCCCTGGCAGGACGAAATTCTGGCCGGAATTATAAGCGCACACATTAGCCTGTTTAACGTCTTCATCACCTCTTGACACCTCCTCTGACAGTGCAGCAAACTCCCCACTAGCTCTGCTTACCGTTTTGGTCTGAACTAGTTTAACTCACAAATCATCGGACCACTCTATCTGCCTGGCCAATTTTTCAAATGAAATACAGAAGTCTTCTACCCCTTTCTCATGACTACATCATCTTTTAAACTCCATCCTGTTACCTTGTCTTCGTGGAGTGAGTCGCAACTTCTCAAGTTCAAATTCTCTCTTTTTTTGTTCAGCTACGAACTTTCTTTCTCTATTTTTTCCTCTCTCTCTGTTTCTCTATCTCTGTCTGTCTTCTTTCTTCTCTTCTTCTCTCGCTTCCATTAGTTTTCCAACAATTCATCTTTCTCATGTCTAAGTGACGTTTTTGTTTTACATCTACTGCACTTACCTGTTTCTCTGATACACCAAAGTGTTTGAGTCCCTCCCTTACAATTTCAACCTTTCTTTTGTGTTTTTTTCAACGCAAAGCTAACTCGCTTGCTAATTAGAAAAGTATGGCTTTTTTCTATCTTTGCACACTTCTTTGGCAAATTTGGGAATCATATTCAAAACCCAGAACCTCTCTTGCAATTTTAAGAGCCATATCTCTCACCTTTAAGTTAATCAACATAAGTCACTGACATTAAACACATTGCCTCATCTACGTTTTATTTCAAAATCTAGGACACTAGCCTGCAAATGTTTATATCTGCAGGATTTTTCGTAGCCCCCAAATCTATTCTACTTTGTCTGAAGAGTTTAAATCCCGATGACGAGAACTTACACTGTTCCAAAACGGAACAAACCCTCTGGCATAATTTGACCCATCAACACAAAAAAAGATTTACTTCGTGCAGTAATCAGTGAATATTTGATAGGCCAAGATAGTCAAAGTAAAAATTAGCATCTTTATTTCTTAAAGTATGAAAGAGAATAATTAACTGGGACTATTTACAAGTCCTTCTTCCAATCTATCTTTGACCTTCCCTTTCTACAATACTCGTCCAATAAAACCGCCAATTAACATTTGAAAACAAAACTTGCTACCTGAAAAGAAGACAGCTTTCTACTCTTCGCTGTTTTACTGCCGTGTTTTCTTCTTCTTAAAGAATCTACTTCACAGGTTACTAATCGGTAAAGATACCTTCAAATCTCTAGGCAGTTTGCAGATATCGTTAGCTTGGCAGTTCTCCTCCCAACTGTTCAGTTTTTCACGGTCTCAAAAGTCATTGGCTTTTAAGATTGCCAATCTACTAAATTCAAAATGTATTGCAGTTTTGTATTTTAGGGAATATAATTTAAACTGATTGTCCTTAGTCGAATCTGGTTTTGTCTCCAGTCAAGCAGCTACCCTCGCTACTCCAGTAGCTGGACCAGAAGTTACATTGTCTCTTATTGAGAAGACATGGTGCTGTCAGTGCCAGCTTTTAACTCTCTTAACGATACATTGCACACACATCCTCATGACATTATTGAACATTTTCAAGACCATTCTGACGAACATGCAGACGTTTCCTGTCAGGTTGATGGGCATAACTTTCCAAATGTCACTTTTACACAGTCCTGGAAAATCACTTGGGAATGTGTTATGGTTTTGCAGAAAGATCAGGCGAATGCAACAAAGTGAAAGTCTCCCTTGAAACTGCTTCAGATATCAGCTCGTGCCGCATAGACATCTTTAACTGGACAGCTTCATTCCTGTTGTTCTTGTGAGGTGAGTTTTTTTTTAGCAAGGGCAGCATCCTGTTGGATATATTAATTTCAATTCAGAATGTGGTGGTGAACACCAATGATCCTCGTTGTGCAAGGTCACTTTAACATGTATGTTTCAAACAGAGTTACGCGATTCTGAACAGGCAACAATGAAGTAACAATGGCATAGATTAATGTTCGGATGCAATGTGCGCTTGGAAATTGCAGTCCTTATCTTTTGATGCTCACAAGGTATAGAAATGGTGAGATTCCATTTTCAGTTTACAAAAGCATAAGTGATAGAGTTATACAGCATACAGTCAGGCCCTTCATCTCAACATGTCCATGCCAGCCAGAAAACACCAAACGACATTAATATCTGTTGCCTCAATAATCATAGCCTATTATGTATTTTTTGTACTCATCCAGCTGCTGCTTAAGTATTGTGTTATCGTGTGTTATCCATCACTTGAGTTGTCAGTTGGTTTTTTATTACAATGTCTGTATGACATGGTATCTGCAATTGGATCGCACTGCTTCAGAGACAGCGACGATCTTATCAAATCAGTTAAAATATCTACACTGTTCAATGATGAATAGAAAATCGGAATTTCTTTTTAATTGATTTCGGATTTCAACGGACCTAGACCAGTTTTAATTGTCCTTGAGAAGTTCCAGTGCAGTTCATGTTGGACCATCAAAGTGCTGTGGGAGGGAGTGCCAGCAGTGCATGTCATATTATGGGTTTGGCTGAAAGTAAACGTTACTGGTGTTGACTGGAGTATTAAACAAGGTTGTGATGAGAAGTTGACTCTTTGTTAAAGCGAATGTATGGGAAGGAAACTATTATTCTTCAGACAAATAACAACAATACAGCGAGACGTCTTGTAATAATCAAGGAAGTTCTGTTTATATATTGTTGATGTCCTAAAAATAATTTTGTCAACAGTTGGAAAAAAATGTTCGTGCTGTTATTGGTGGATACTTGAACTGAGCATGTGAATTATCCTGGATATTTTGGATATGGCTGGCCTGTCCAAGGTTTAGTAAGTCCTGATGCTCCGTGGGATGATACTTATTTGTGATCTCGCCAATTACTGAGCCGAGTGCGACTGAACAAACCAATAAGTACTATTGGCTGGTGCTTCAGAACATTTCAGAGCTTTCGTGGTTGGCAACACATTCAATCGTGTATCAAAGAAGATACCAAGCAAACCTGCGCCATAAAGCGCTGACACAAGTGTTTTGTCAAGTTTGTAGGGTTAACTTCCTCAACCACCCTCACAGGCAATACGTTCTAGACACATACCACCATCCAGATTCAAAACATATTCCATAAATCTTCTCTCAATCTCTTGGCTTTCACTTTAAGCTGGTGGCCACATGTTTTTGACTCTTTGACAGCTGCTGTCTGCTCACTTTGCCCAACCTCAACGGTCTTTGCTCCACAAGCAAATCTAGCCTATCTTCGTGGTTTGTGTACTCTCTTGTGTAGTTAATCCTTCCGAAGTAATTCACCTCACATACTTCAGTGTTAAATTTTATCGTTCATTGATCTGGACATCTGAACAATCTGTCCATTCTCTCCTGTAATCTAACACTTTCCTCCTCACCGTTAACCACCGGTTAATCATTGAGTCATAGAATCATAGAAACGTACAGCATGGAAACAGACCATTCAGTTCAACCCCGCCATGCCGACCACATACCCAACTCAAACTAGTACCATCGGCCAGCACCCGGCCCATATCCCTCCAAACGCTTCCTATTCATACATCTATCCAAATGTCTCTTAATTGTACCAGCATCCACCACTTCCTCTGGCACCTCTTTCCATGCATGTACTACACTCTGTGTGAAAACTTTGCCCTTGAGATCTCTTTTACAGCTTTCCCCCTCACCCTTACCTATGCCCTCTGGTTCTGGACTCCCCGACACATTCAAAAGTCTTTGTCTATTTATCCTATGGATGCCCCTCATGATTTTGTAAACCTCTATAAGGTCAACCCTCAGGCTCTGACGCTTCAGGGAAAACAGCCATAGCCTGTTCAGTCTCTCCCCAATGCTCAAATCCTTCAAATTTTTCAACATCCTTGTAAATCTTTTCAGAACCGTTTCAAGTTTTGCAAAATCTTTCCGAAAAGAAGGAGACAAGAATTGCACGCAATTTTCCAACAGTGGCCAAACCAATGTCCTGTACAGCCGCAACATGATGTCCGCAACATGCCTGTACTCAATATTTTGACCAATAAAAGAAAGCATACCAAACGCCTTCCTCGCTATCCTATCTGCCTGCACTTCACTTTCAAAAAGCGATGCACCTGCACTTCAAGGTCTCTTTGGTCAGCAATACTCCCTAGGATCTTAGCATTAAGTGTATAAGTCATACTAAGATTTGATTTCCCAAAATGCAGCGCGTCGCAATTATCTGAATCAAAGTCCATCTACCACATCTCAACCCAAGTGGTCAAGATCCTGTTGAAATCTGAGGTAACCTTTTTCGCTGTCTACTACACCTCCAATCTTGGTGTCATCTGCAAACTTACTAACTGTACCTCTTATGCTTGCATAAAAATAATTTATGTAAATGACTAAAAGTCGAGGATCCAGCACAGATCCTTGTGGCACTCCACTGGTCACAGGCCTCCAGTCTGAAAAGTAACCCTCCACCATCATCCTCTATCTTCTACCTTTGAGCCGGTTCTGTATCCAAACGGTTGTTCTCCTGTATACTGTGTCATTCAGAATATTGTTTATTATTTTCCAAAACTCATCCCCCAATGCATCTTCCACAATTTTACCATCAAGATTTATTAAAAAAACACTTGATTTTCTTTCTATTCTACAGATGTTGTTGCAGAAGAAAAATTCAGAATTCCAGCATCTTGATTTTTCTTATTTTTGTGAAGTTACAGAGTGATGCAGTTCAGGTCATTCATGAGGAACCCACACATAATATTTTGGACATAGAGCTGAATTCTGCTTTTACAATTTACCTCTCTGCTTGTATTATTCACAAGGCTTGTACGTCATTAATTTTGGACTCGGTTTTGATGTTTTGCAAAGCAACGATTCCATTTGATGTGGGTTTGCAGCATGCAGAGTGATTGAACAATATAAACAAGAATCAAGTGTTCATTAATAAAATACATTATTCTTTACTTTCAACAAAAACTGGATCCCAATTTTCCTGAATAGTGAGTTTGATTGTCAGTCAATCTGTTCAAATGCATGATTTTCCCTGCGATCGTTTGTCCTACTGCCACACTTCATCCTCCCCCTTCTCTGAAAGAAATTCTAGCTTATCTTCTTGGTTTGTGTACTCGCTTGTCTACTTTTTCAAACTCTTTCCTTTTCACTCTTACTTCGCTTGCATTGCCCCTTCTGCTGCTATCTACCCTTCCACAGACCAGCTCCCTTCAGCCTTCTCACACTGTATGCCGCAATTTCCCCTGTTACTCCGACTTTCCGTGACCATCAGGATCCCTTTTTGCTCTGCAACTAGACGCTGGAAGCTTCTGGTTTTTGTGCTTCTACTGGTCATCACTGAATGATGAGATTGGAATAATCAATATCCAATAGCAGCAGTCAATAGTACACTTGTCACTTTTCGATGCACTATGAACAAAATGGTTTTGTTCACTATGGCACCGACTGGAGATTCTTCCTGTCCCTCTGTCACAGCGCATAACCAAACGGCCTCATCACCAATAGGACAAGCATTTTTGCCAGAATCGGAAGTCCATGTATCAATTTTCTTCTAAATATTGTGAGGACATTGCTCAAACAAACAGTCTTCTTTTTATTGTCTTTGTATTTTGCTCTTTTTTTTACCTGATCTTCCAAAGTAATTTGGGGTGAGATCAGATTGACTTCCCTTTCCCTTGAGCGCGGCATCAAGGACCCTGAGCAAAACCCGGATTAATGTTAATCTGAGAGTATACTGCACTGGTAAAGGGAACAACGGAGAAAAATAAATCTCCGTAAGTTATCTTCCAAGTTATATATCACCCTGACTCGATACCAATTTGCTGTTGCTTCACTATGACTTGCTAAAAATATTGCAATTCCCATTCAAACCGCTCCGTATATGTCTGCATCGCTTTGATAGAAGAGGTTCAAGTAGGCTCATCTCTGTCCCCTTCTTCAGAGTGACTGGTTTTGACAAACTCTGCCCATGCCGGTGCCTTCGAAAACCCATGGATGTCCTGTTTTAACATAAAATATATTTTATGATTCCACAGCTTTATCAAAAGTTTCACAAAGGGAAGACCTTGCTGAACCCAGTGAAATTACGACCATGATATGACATTGAGGTAACGATAGGATCGTTACTTCAATCGGTTACTTTCACAGGATTGATCGTGTGATGTCATTGCCACTGTTTCGAAAATTCAATGGCGAATTTTGACAGTGAAACACGTTATCGATATTGAGCAACGTGTCAAAGACTAAGTTTTTAATTTGTCATTCAACGAGTACAACTAAATACTTGAGAGGCAACTGAAATGGCAGATTCACTGTCCCCTTTCAGATCAGATATATATCCACTGTCCAAAAGAAAAAGAACGTTTAAAGCGCGGGAAAACGTTCGCCCTCTGGCAACATCTGAGCAGAGAGATGTTTTAAGTCCAATATGACTTTTACAGAACAGGGTTATATCAGACTCAATATGCTAACTCTGTTTCACTCTCCAGATCCTGATTCATCTGTTGTGTTTCGCCGCCAAATTGCGTTTGCATTTCAGATTGCCTTGTTCCCTCGTATTCCCTGGCACAGTGACACAATGGGAAGGGGGTCACGGTGGCTCCGTGGTTAGCACTGCTTGCTCAAAACGACAGGAACCAGGGTTCAATTCCATTCCTGGGCCGCTGCCTGTACTGAGCTTCTGAGTTCTTCACGTGTCTGCAAGTGTTTCCTCCACGTGCCCGTGATTCCTCCTCCAGTCCAAACATATAAAGTATGAGTGCATTAACAATGCTCAACTGCTTGGGATAGCTATGGGATATACAGGGAGTCAGGTCAACTATGGGAAATAACTGTGATAGGATCGGAGGCAGTTTCGCTAAGACAGATGCAGTCATAAGGTAGGAAGCAAGTTAGCAATGGGAGTTAAAGGGATCGGGTAGGAAGGAGGTTAGCTTTCTCTTCCAGGATAGTGTAGGAGTCAGGTTCGCTTTGGGAGCTACAGGATTAGGATAGGAGGTGGGTATTGGTCCAATACTCTTCAGATGGTCATGTAAGCTCTATGGGCCGAATAGTTTACTTTAACCCTGTACGATTCTGTGTAGTTAATACAACAAAGGTGGTGGTTACTGAGAGGATACTCTCTCAGCTATGAATGATATATTTCCACTTTTGTTGCCCTGGGCTCTGCCCCTGGCCCTGCATATTGTGTTTTCTGTGTCGCCGTTTTTAATTCTGAATATCCTGTAAATATGTACACAATCATATCGAACTGTATATGCTGTGATTAAAATGTAGATACAAAATAATATTCTCTCCGTTTTAATTTATCCTGCTCTGTTCACATTGTCCATTTCCATTCCATCTTTTACATTGCCCTGTATTGCATTTCTTTCCGTCTGTCAGAAAGAGTGATAGTGACTTTGGAAATGTCGTTGTATTCCCCTGAAATCTGCACAAACACTGCTCCCATTTATTTCTGTGCCCTAGCTAATGTTGCATTTATTCTGTCACTGACTCATTAATCCATGGGTTTTAATGAACAAGTTATTTGTGCATGCAATGCATGGCTTTGGACTGAAGACAAAAAATATAAATGTTACTGTTTAAAGTGAATAAATTAGCAATAAGATGTTTGTCTTTTTTTCATCCTGAAGCACATAATGCATTGACATTACAACGTTGTCTTCTGAGAGAAGTGAGTGGAAAGTCCAGACAAATCCATGTTTCGTCTTTAAAGCCAGGGAACCTCTGCCCAGTAACAATCTATTATGTGACAGTTGTTCTAGCGGAGGGGAGAACAAAACTTACTTGTGTGACTTTTTTGGGGAGGCATGCCGTTACAACATTGTACATGGGCACAAGGCAGAATCAACCAGCCTGCGAAAAGAAAATATCCATTACTCCCCCTCACCACTGACTTCGCTCGCGCAATTAATGATGGGAGATGAGACCAATAGTTAGAAACGCTGACATCCATTCTCGCCCAGTTTTTGATATGAGGCTGGAAGAGTGAAAGGGGTTAACTGGAACTGTTTGTTCAGTGACTGTGGTGGATGACAGTTTCCATGGAGGCTTGCAGTGTCGTGAGAGCGTTTCCCTCCCATATTAGCAAGGGACGTATTTCAAAGAATTATCCCATTGTAGCAGCAGATGCATCGCCTCTATCACTAACAGAAATGAACAGCTACAGACAGAGAAAGAGGAGAGATCAGAATCTGAGAACAATAGACTGGATTTTTCAGACAACGGTTCAGAATCTGAGAACATTTGACTGGAATGTTCCAACAATGGCCCAGAATCTGAAAACAATGGACTGGATTGTTCCAACGCTGCACAGGGATTTAACCGATGGTCCTTTCTGATTTTCCTGGTCTTGGTCAACATTAGCAAGGCGTATATATGGAGCAGTGATTATTATTCAGGCAGGTTATTATCCCCTCCTCGCTATTGTTGGTGTTTCTGGTTTGATAGATTAGATTCTCTACAGTATGGAAACAGGCTCTTCGCTCAACAGGTCCACAACAACCCTCTGAAGAGTAACCCACCCAGACCCATTCCCGTTCCTTATATTTGCCCCTGACTAATGTACCGAACACTATGGAAATTTAGCATGGCCAATTCACCTGACCTGGACACCTTTTGGATTGTGGGAGGAAACCGGAGCACCCGGAGAAAACTCACGCAGACACAGGGAGGATGTGCATTCCACCACTGATGGCCCAGTTCAGCTCCTGGTCAATGGTAACCCAAAGATATTGATAGTTGAGAATTTAGCAACAATAACCACATTAAATATCAAAAGACAACGGTTTGAATCTCTATTTTTAGAGATGATCATTGTCTGGCATTTATGCGTGAGAATGCTATTTGTCAATTGTCTCCCATGCCTGGATATTGCCCACGCCTTTTTGCATTTTGATAAGGAGTGTTGTAGTATCTGTGTAGTCGCAAATACTGCGGAACATTGTGTAATCATTAGCTAACATCCCCATGTCTGACCACGTGATGAGGTAAAGTCCATTGAATAAACTACTGAAGATGCTTGTGTCGAAAACACTCACTTGAGGACCTCCTCCAGTGATTTCCTGCGGCTATGATGACTGACCTCTCATCAACCACAAATTCCTTTCTGCCTCCAACAAGCGGAGAGTTTCTCTCGATTTACATTGGCTCTAGTTGCACAGGCTCCTTAATTACCACTCTAGGTCAATTACAGCCTAAACGATAAGAACAGTCAGACTCTCTCCACCTATAGAATTCATCTCTCTTTGGTCCACGCTCAAACCAAGACTGCGATGAGGTCAATGGCTGAGTGGCCTTGCCAGAACCCAGACTGGGCCTCACTGAGCAGGTTGTTGTTAAGCAGGTGATGTTTCATAGCACTATTGATGAAACGGTCCTTTCCATTTTCATGATCAATATCATATTAATCGGTGGTAATTCGATACACAGCACATACCTGGGCAGATGTCCACTCTCTCAAGTAGAAGCCAGTTTTGTAAATCAGCAGGGACAGCTTGACTTAGTGTGCAGCATGTTCTGGAGCACATGTCATCAGTCCCATTATTGGAATATTGTCAGGGCACCAGCCTTTACCTGCCAGAGGAGGCAACGATGGATCAACTGGATTTAGCCTTAACTTTGCCCTGATACATTGGGCTTGCCCATTGTTGATAATAGTACAGTAATGTGGCACCTCCTCCTGCAAAGTGTTGTTTAATTGGTCACTGTCATTCATGACTGGATGTGGCAGGACTGCAGGGTTTAGATCTAGTTTGTTGGTTGTAGAATTACTTAGTTCTATCCATCACATTGTGCTCATACATGTGGTCACTCTGTTGGTGAAGAGCATGGTTAGGATGTCAGTGTGAAGCAGGTGGAAATTGGTGACAGAATTCTCTGGGCGTCCAAATTTGAGGAAGATATTCCATAATCCCTTATAGTTGAGATGGGTGAGATTGAAGAAGGGTATGTACAGAGGTTGCTGTTGTTCCCTGCACTGAGCTTGGATTTGTCACACACTGAAGCACACATTCTGTCTCTTGACAGGTGAAGGTTACGCTGAGACGCCGGGAGGAGCTCTCCAGCCAATGGGAGGAGGCGGCTGAGGAGGATTCTTGCGATAACCTTTCCCATGGTGGATATTGGGAAAGTCTCTCTGTGTGGTCGGAACTGTCTCCTTAATTAAAATGGCCACAATTACATCATCACTGAGGTCTCCCAGCAAGCTCCCTTCATTCCAGACAAGGGTGATGAGGTCATGGTGTCACGTCAAAAATGGCTCTTTGCCAAAATTTATTCCGTTACTGGGGATTTCGTCTCTGCTGGAGGCCTTGTTGTTGTTCAGCTGTCGGAGTTTATTTTGCTCTCACGGTGTGTTGGAGGTTTGCTGAGGGGGTGATGAATAATGTGTTGTGGGATGGTGTCAGGAGCACTTGTGTCGAAGGCTGTGAATTGGTAGGAGAGGCCCTCAAAGTGATCTCTCCAGCCTCTTGGTCTTTGATGAATGACTCTCTGTTTTCGGCTGTCATTAGGGTCATTCCTTGGGTACTCGGGCATGGATGGCTTTGATTGCACTGAGGAAACTGTGCATATTGTGGCTGTCAGTGAGTCGCTGACCCTCCTGATGACTTTCTCCATCCACCATCTATTCTTTAGCTCCTTTTTTGAACATGTCATTGGTCACCTTAATTGTGAGCATATTTTTGGATTTTTGCCAGATGTGAAAATGAATAAGAATGTTTCTTTATATTTGTATCCCATGTCATAAGCAGATGTGTTGGAAATTGTTGAATATATCAAAGTTGCTTTTCATTATTTATTTGGTTCCAGCTGTTGAATAAATAAAATGTTCAACAAATTAAAAAAAAATTCCACATAGGCTATTATACAAAATGCGGAGGAATTGGATTGTGGGAGATATAGCAGTTTGGATTCGTAATTGGCCTTCTGAAAGAAAACTAGGGTTGTAGTTGATGGAAAATGGTCATCTTGGTGTTCAGTTACTAGCGGTGTACCACAAGGGTCAGTGTTAGGTCCACTGCTGTTCATCATTTTTATAAAGGACCTGGATGAGGGCATAGAAGGGTGGGTTAGCAAATTTGCGGATAACACTAAGGTAGGTGGAGTTGTGGATAGTGATGAAGGATGTAGTAGGTTGCAGAGAGACGTAAATAGGATGCAGAGCTGGGCTGAGAGGTGGCAAATGGAATTTAACGTGGACAAGTGTAAGGTGATACACTTTGGGTGGAGTAATCAGAATGCAGAGTACTGGGCTAATGGTAGGATTCTAAGGAGTGTGGATGAGCAGAGGGCTCTCGGTGTCCATGTACACAGATCGCTGAAAGTTGACACCCTGATTGACAGGGTTGTTAAGAAAGCATAGAGTGTTTTGGCCTTTATTAATAGAGGGATTGTGTTCCGGAACCAGGAGCTTATGCTGCAGTTGTACAAAGCTCTGGTACGGCCACACTTGGAATATTGTGTACAGTTCTGGTCACCACATTTTAAGAAGGATGTTGAAGTTTTGGAGAGGGTGCAGAGGAGATTTACTAGGATGTTACCTGGTATGGAGGGAATGTCTTACGAGGAAAGGCTGAGGGCCTTGATGCTGTTCTCGCTACAGAGAAGAAGGTTGAGAGGTGACTTAATAGAGATGTACAAGATAATCAGAAGTTTAGATAGGGTGGACAGGGAGAGCCTTTGTCCAAGCATGGTGAAGGGAAACACGAGGGGACACAGCTTTAAAGTGAGGGGAGATAGATAAAAGACAGATGTCAGAGGTAGTTTCTTTACTCGCAGAGTAGTAAGAATATGGAATGCATTGCCTGCAATGGTGGTAGGTTCGCCAAGTGTAAGTTCATTTAAGTCTTCATTGGACAGGCATATGGATGTAAATCGAATCGTGTCAATGGATGGGCTTCAGATTAGTAAGACAGGGCGGCGCAACATCGAGGGCCGAAGGGCCGTACTGCGCTGTAATGATCTATGTTGTTCTATGTTCTCTGTTCACAAATCGAAACATACATTCTGTAACTAAAGATCACTCATTACAATATATGTAAAAGCATTGGAAGAATTTTTTAAGTCACAGAAGCTGTGAGGGAAACTTGTTTCAGACAACGTGGTTATAACAGACAAACGGCATGGATTTGTGAGCCAACACTTGTACCTGACAAACCGCAATTCCGATGTTTATTCCAGGTTCAGACAGGGCAGACGAGGGGCATGCTGTTGAGGCTATCGACATCAATGAACAATGATGAAGTATCACTTCCTGGACGTCAATTAAAGTCTGATTATGATGTTAGGAAAGAAGACATTAAAAAGAGAGAACTGGGGACATGGCTAATTAGACACGAACGAGGGACAATAATTATAACCCAGCCATCAGTATTGGACCGTTATTCTTTACAAGTCATATGAAGGGCAGATTGAAGAATACAGTGAGGAATGATGAGAGACAATATTAATGAAATGCGTTTATTCGATAGGAAATTAAATGACAAAATGTGTTTCTGAACGTTCAAAATTGCAGAAAGTACAAATAGGTAACAATGCTAAAATGCACTCATAATATTGATCTGCATAAATTGAAATGTGGATTACAAATCTAAGGAAATGGTGGGCAAACTTTATCAATCATGGAAGGAAGCAGATGCCATGTATAGACAGGAGAGATCAAATGAAACCTTAGAAAATGATAAAGGCAGGAAGAATATACTTAAGAGGGAAGTAATGAGGGCAAAAAGGGGACATGAGATAGCTTCGGCAAGTATAGTTAAGGAGAATCCAAAGGAATTTTATAAATGCAGTAAGAACAAATATTAGCAAGGCAACCTATGTGTGGTGCCACAGGAGATGGGGAGATACAAAATGAATAGTTTCCAACAGAGTTTACGATGGAGAAGGACGTGGAAGATATCGAATGTGAGTAAATAGATGGTGACAACTTGAAAAATATCCGTATTATAGCGGAACAAATGCTCGATGTCTAGAAAAGAATAAAAGTCGATAAATCACCGGGACTTGATCAAGTGTACCCTCCAACTTTATGGAAAGCTAGGGGAGTGTTTGTTCTGCCCCTTGCTGAGATATTTGTATCATAGGTAGTCATAGGTTAGGTGCATAAATCTAGAGGTTGTGTCACTATTTAAGTAAAATGCTAAGGTAAAGCTAGGAA
This sequence comes from Chiloscyllium plagiosum, assembly GCF_004010195.1. NCBI lineage: Eukaryota > Metazoa > Chordata > Chondrichthyes > Orectolobiformes > Hemiscylliidae > Chiloscyllium > Chiloscyllium plagiosum. The sequence goes on along the minus strand of NW_025212645.1, from coordinate 12,781 downwards.
ACTATAGACTGGTGAGACTGACATCAGTTGTGGGTAGGTTTTTCGATGGGGGGTGCAGGTTTCACATGTTTTGAGTTAGGCATGGACTGATTCGGAAAATTCAGCATGGCTTTGTGCGTAGGAAATCGTGTCTCACGAACTTGACTGATTATTTTGAAGAATTAACAAGGAGTATTTATATGGGCAGAGCGGTAGATGCCATCTATATGTACGTCAGTAAGGCGTTCGACAGAGCTCCTCATGGGACACTATTTAGAAATGTTAAATTTCATTGGATCCAGTGAGAACTGGCCTTATGCATACAGAAATCGCTCGAAGGTGGAAGATAGATTGTGGGGGTTGAGCGTTGTTTCAGATTTAAGTTGGTGGCAATTGCGATGCCAATAGGATCAGTGCAGGGTCCTCTGCTTTGTGCCTTTCAGAAAAGGATTTGGATGTGTTTCAGTTCGAACGAGCTGTCATTGTGCACAATTCACTGAAAGTCGCAGGGAAGAGTACCAGGGGCTGGGAAGGGAAATGGTACGTTGGCCATCACAGTGAGAGTATTCAGGTACAGGAGCAGGGATTCCTTTCTGCAATTACGCAGGGTATTGATGAGAGCATCACTGGATATTTTGTGCAAATTTGGTTTCTTTCATCTAAGGAAGGATGTTCTGGCTACAGTGGTAGTGTAACAAAGGTTTACCAGTCTAATTACTGGAATGGTAGGAATGAGGTATGAAGAGAGATTAGATTCAGTAGGACGATATTCAGTGGAGGAGAGAAGAATCAAGGGGAATCTCAGAATCTACAAAATTCTAACAAGGATGAGACAAGGTAAATATACCAAGGATGTTCCTGCTGACTAGGCAGTCCAGAAACAAGGGTCAGAGTCTAAGGATTAAGTCCAGCTCATGCAGAACTGAGATGAAGAGAAGCCTCCGCACACAGAGAGTGCTGAGTCTGGGGAATTCACTGCCAAAGGAAGGAGCTGAAGCCAATGCATTGAATGTTTCAAGGAAGGAGACAGTTACAGTTCTTGAGGTTAAAAAGAACAAACTCTATGGGAAGTAAACTGGAACAGGAGAATGAGCTGGATAATTAAGGAGGATTAAATTGAATGACTGAGCAATTTTGAGGGACTGAATGGCCTTCTCCTCTTGCTATGTATACAGTTTCATTATTGATCAGGTTAGATACCCTCCAGTGTGGAAACAGCCCCTTCGCCCAACAGGTCCACACCGACGCTCCGAAGAGTAATGCACACAGACACATTTCCCTCTGACCAATGCGCCTAACACTATGGGCAAGTCAGCATGGCCAATTCACCCACCCTGCACATCTTTGGACTGTGGAGGAAACCGGAGCACCCAGAAAAAAAACCCACGTGGACATGGGGAGAACGTGCAAACTCCACCCAGACAATTGCCCGAGGCTGGAATTCAACCTGGGTCGCTGTTGCTGTGAGGCAGCAGTGCTAACCACTGAGCCACCGTGACTCCATCAGGACAACCTGTCGATATTGCTGCATCCACTGTGTGACCCTTGTAGGTAATGTTGCATCACATCTGGGACACCCTACAAATACTGCTTTATCTCCTCTGGGGCACACTATAGATACCTCTGCGTTTGCCTTGCGTCAGGCTGCAGGTTCTGCTGCATCCCCCCACGCCCCTCACCGCCCCACCCGCGGGACACCCAATAGATGCTGATGCGTTATATATGGGCCAAGCTGTAATTGCTATCGAATCCACACAATGTGGGAGCAGGCCATTTGGCCCATCGGAGACACACCGACCCCCTTCAGAGCACCCATCCCGGACACACCCTATTCATATAAAACTACATTTTCAATGAATAATTAATCTAGAGAGCACATAGTCGAACTGTGGGAGGGAACTGGGGCACTTGGGTATAACCAATCAACAGAATATGCAAAGTCCACACAGTCGGCCGAAGGTGAATCGAAGTTTGGTCCCTCGCACTGTGAACGAGAAGTACCAGCCAGCATGCTACTTCTCATTGTCACAATTCCTTGGGATTCCCTATTGACACTGATAAACTGTCCAGGGACCCACAGATTTCTGCAATATTTTGCAAGGATTCGCTGAAATAATTGACCCACTCCCCAGCCCACAATGCAAAGGCTGAAACATTACCTGAATTATTGCCTATAAATATTGATACACGCCCCTGCCATTCCCTGGAGAATTCTTTCACGCTCCAGAGGAAGATCCTTGAAACATTGCCACCCGACCCAGAAAAGAAACACTTTAAATGCTGATACTCTGCCCACAGCATCATGGTATAAACACTGATGCATCCCATTTGCAAACCCGGGAATGTCAGTAAATGTGCCTTGGAATCCCTGTGGATGCATGCCTCGCAGCCCCACATTACTGGGTTCAATTCCAGACTCGATTGACTGTGCGTATGGAATTTGCACAAGCTCCTCATATCCATTTGGGTTTCCTCTCAAACTCCAATGTACGTGGATTAGCGACGGAAAATGCTGGATTTTAGTTTAGGGAGGTGGGATGCTTTCCAGCGGATTGGTATAGACTTGATAGGTTGAATCGTCTGCTTCAAGAGTGGAGGGATTCCAAGGTACTACATTCCTGCCAAGAATCCATGAAAATGCTAACATACATTGCAGTGAATCCAAGTAAACGTGTCCACACTGTTCAGGGACGCCATCTTAAACCTGGCAGTTTCACTGAATACTCACTGTAAGTAATAATACACTAGAAGGGTCCCCACCGTTCCACCAGATACACTGCAAATTCTGAATCAATTTTCCAAAATCTTTGTGAATGCTGTCACATGCTGCAAGGACACCTAAAATACAATTCATTCGCTGACGACGCTCAGGTAATGCCACACTCCCTCGTTATGTAAGGGAGGATGAACTCCCCATTAGGCTCCTTGGAGACTGAGGAACAGGAGAATCGATGTTTCGGGCATAAGCCCTTCTTCAGGAAGGGCTTATGCCCGAAACGTCGATTCTCCTGTTCCTTGGATGCTTCCTGACCTGCTGCGCTTTTCCAGCAACACATTTTCAGCTCTGATCTCCAGCATCTGCAGTCCTCACTTTCTCCTTGGAGACTGAAACAGTTCCAGGAGATCAACCTGTAAATAGGACTGTATTTATGTTTACACTGTTGAATGATGCGCACAGTTCACGCGGAGACACAGTGAATGCTCTCGCACTTACTGAGGACTCTCTATAAGTATTGACTCATTCTGCGTAGACACCCTGGAAATTCTGTGACATCTCTTGTAAATATAAACACGCCCCAATGACGCTCCATACTGACTGTGTCCTTGGCCACAGCTTCAAATACTGCGATGATCACTGGGACACTCTCTGTGGTCTCTCTCGTTTATGCGTTTTAAACATTGACCATTTTATCATGCACATGACACTGTTTGAATGATGACACGCTCTAGGCGGTCTCCTGTTATATACTCCTTCTGAGACATCCAGTTAGAGCTCTCAAATTCCTTCGGAGACCTTCTAATAAATTGACACACACCTTGGAGAATGTCTGTAAATAAAGGAATACTAAATTGTGAGACCCTGTACATACAGACACACTCCCCCTGGGAACACCCCTTGTTTGTGGGCCCTCACTTAATCCCCTGTAAATATTGACACACACCTCTTTGTGTCACTGTAGGTACTGATATACTGTTCTAAATAAGAGTCACATCAGATGCAAAATGTTAACTCTATTTCTCCTGCCACAGGCTACCACTGCATATTCTATTTTCTTTCAAATTTTCAGCACGTGCAGTAGTTGCATTTTATCTTGATGATTCAGCACTGATCCATTCTCTGCCATATTATTCGATGTCCTTAGTATTGCAAACATTGTGAATCGTTTTCTGGAATACAGTACGCCATTCAGTCCTTTCGGTGGAAATGATCACAGTTTCAGACGTATTTTCGGAAAGACATTTCTCCTTATCTCAGTCACTCAGGCTGTTCTACAGTTCTGAGATTGTGGCCCATGGTTCCAGATTCCTATCAGCAGAGACAGCTGCCAACATGACTCCTGTTAATCTCTTTTTAACAATTTGCAGTTCAATGAGAACACCTCTTATTGACATGCAAGACAGGACATCTAAATCTAACCCATTTAGTTCAAATACATGAACAATATCCAGTCCTAGGAATATGTCTAGTGCCCTTCGATTATAATCACTCCAATGCCAATGTGTGCCTCCTTAAGTGAGGGAAACAATACTGGACACATCTGTGTCTCTCTGGCGTCAGAAAGGTTCCACGAAGTAATTTGTTGGAAATCAATTTACAATGGATGCATCCCTATTCCAGGTGTTTAAGTCACTTCATGTGTACTTTGCAGACAAAGGAAATCTGTGTTCTCGGAATATTATCCTATAAGTGACAAACTGTTACACACAGTGCCTGACGCTCTCACAATCGCAAACCATTGTCTTAGTTAATATCAAGCAGAAAAAATCATGTAAACCGCCCACTCATTGTCCCTTTAATATAATAATTTGCTGATAATAGTCACTAATTTCACTTGACACAACCACAGTGCACTTTTCATGGCAAAAATGGCATCCAAGGCAAAGATGATGCGTGTATGCAATGAGCTGCCAGAAGAAATGGTGGAGGCTGGTACAAGTAAAACATTTGAAAGACATCAGGGAGAGAATATGAACAGGAAGAGCTTATCGGGATGTGGGACAAATGCTGGCAAAAGCGGCCAGTATAGTTTAGAATCTCTGCTCAGTGTGCACGAGTTAGATAGAAGTTTCTGTTTCAGTGCTTTACATCTCTGTGACAAGTAACAAAAATCAAACTAGCATTTACCCCAGGTGAATAACAATTGATGACGAACGAAATTTCATCCTTAAAAATAAATGATAATAAAGTGCCTTATTGAGAGAAAATATATGAATTATTCGAGGAATACAATCTCACAAATGATGATGTACATACCCTCAGTGAGGCCAAGACACCATAAGTAGCGGTCCCAAGAGGTTGGGGATTGAAGGGAAGGTGCCCATAAACATTTATTGACGTTCTGTTAGTGGGGCAGCAGTGCACGATGCTAATGCAGCAGCATCTACATCAGTTACTGATATGTATCTCCAGCTCTCCCCGTCACTTACTAAAAGGAGAGCAGTCATAATGTGAACCAACGAAGTGAAACTGCCTCGATCGGGAATATGACAAAATATATTCAGATATGGGTGAGTGAAGCTGAGGAAAGGACCATTTTATGAAGTCCATTTTAGAACAATTAAGAACAACTATTGATGTGGAGATACGACATTAGTTCCCCCCGGCCAGGAATGGAACAGGTAGAAAAGTAAAGTCTACGTCCCAAGAGTACTACATTGTCGGGAGACGAGGGCAGATTAGGAATCTGGAGAGTTATATGTATGGCCACACAGACAGTGTATGGAAACAACTGACAGAGAAAGTTGTGGAGGATTGTACAATTACATTTAAACGACATCTGGATAGGAATCGATTAGGGTGATAAAGGCCAAATAGAACCAGATTAATTCAGGATATCTGTGCGGCATGAAAAGTTGGACCGAATGATTTGGCTTCCGTGCTGTACATCAGTATGATTCTATGACCCACTCAGCAATGTGGGTAAGTTAATCAGGTAAAAGATCGAGGTATTTCTCACTCCTCACACAAACAGGATCCCTTCAGAGCTGTGGTTGAGGATGCATTAAGTTTGGACTGTAACCTGGTGATGTGTTATTTTTAACTTTGTCCTCCTCGGTCCAGCACCAGCACCTCGATATTGAGACAGTAACTGTGACAGTAAGATTTCGAGAAGAAGGAAATAGTCAGACTGGAAGCATCGCAGACAAATTCACAACAATCGGAAACAGCTTATTCCACCTCACTATTGATTATGCCTCCCTAAGTAAATCTGCCATTAAAGTGTGTCCAGCAGTAACGAACACCACAGCAGGTTTGAAATCTGAAATCATAACAGTTTGATTGTGTCCTCATCCATACATCGGAAACTGGAATCCCAGAATAAGCAGATGTTTACTTTTTGAAAATAACTAGACACATGGGGCCAGTTCACTCAGGGATCAAAAAATGGTTCAGCCACTTTTAAGATATGTAAGACTGATGGAGTCAGTCAAACTGTTGTCGACAACATCTCACAGCATCAGTCGCTGGAATCAAAAACAGGTAGATGGGGTTAGTTTAGAATGACATCATGGTCAGAATATACATGGCGTGTCGAAGGGCTTATTCCAGTGTTGCATCGTTTTATTTACCGTGTGACAGAATGTGCGGAGTGAGAGATAGTATTTCCAGCAGGATATGCCTCTTATCTGGATCACACTGTAAGTGGAGGTATATTGAGATGGGAAATGTGGAAAAGAATGGTTTATTTCAATGGAACATATGAAAAGAGCAGTGACAGAGGAATCAGGCAGATAATGTGCATAAATCTTGAAAGGAGAGAGGAAAATAAGTACGTTTACTGAAACATATGGGATCTTGGTCTACATTAATAGAGGGAATGATAACAACCCCATGGTAAGGATTATGACCTTTGAAATAGCCCTGGTTTAGCCATAGTCAATCATTGTATAAAATTGTTGTCACACGGTCCTTCTCACGAAGAGTATGACGGCCCTTGAGGATGTGGAATGCAGATTTACTGGAGGGTCTCGTCGAAAAATAAAATGTAGTCATTTGGGTTGATTTGGAGAAGTTGTCATTTTCTTTGGAAAAAACAATTTGAATGTATTTTTTGATAGAGCTCTACAAGAGTTACCACCTAATCAAGGAGCAGCGCTCCCACAGCTAGTGCTTCCAAATAAACCTGTTGCACTATAACCTGGTGTTGTTTGATTTTTAACTTTGATGACCCCCATGAAAGAGTTTTGTTCAGTCCCTGATATGAAACAGTAATGCCCATCCTTCAGCACCAACCCCATTCCCACCCAACTGCACCAAACCCCATTCACCACCTCCAAAACTCTGAGTGGATCCAAAGCCATCTGTGCCGTGAGTGTAGGGATTTGAGCAGACTGTCTGTAACCTGTGATGGAAGCTTAAGGATGGACCGATAGAAGGAAAAGGAAACACCAGGATTACAAATTGGAAAATGCCTTGAATGCGAGGATGGGTTGACGAACTGTTCAGTTTTGTCTTTAAAATTGCAGCAAAATGTAAATATTGGAGCAAGTAACAATCCGTGGCCATTGTAATATCGCGTCATTAAACCTTTCACTGGTTTAACATAGTAATTTTGTTATGTCACCAAAATGATTTTTTATATCGTTACGGGGTGTCATTCTCGCTGGCTGCTCAACATTTAATATGCTTCACTTGTTACTCATGAGAAGGCCGTGGTGAGCTACTTTCTTACAACGCTGCAGTCTATGTGCTGTAGTTTGACCCACAATGCTCTAAGAGAGGGAATTCCAGAGATTTGACCCAGCAACATTTGAGGAACTGCAATATGTTTCCAAGACGGGATGCTGAGTAGCTCGGAGGGGAACTTTCAAGGGATGGTGTCCTCGTGCAGCAGCTGCTCTTGCCCTTCTGAGTGGAAGTGTTCTTGTATTTAAAAGGTACTGCCTGAAGATCTTTGGTCAATTGCTGCAATGTATTTTTTTTATTATTAGAAGCTAACATTAAATGTGAGTAGAACTTCGTATTTGAAATATATTATAAGGAAAGATAATTCTGAAAATGGGAAGCTGTCATGTTACAGAGGAAAGATGTCAAATTTTAGAAATCCTTGGCATTTTGTTGATTTAGAGAAGGCATCCTGTTGCAAAAACAGAAAGATCGATTAGGAAGCTTCATATCAATGGATCGAGGGAAATTGGTGCAATCAATACACTACTGAATTTGTAGAACAGAACATGGTTAAATGAAGTGAGCTTTGTTTTAATGAAATATGACTGCAGGTCATTTGACCACTCCAATATCAGGAAAAAGTGAAGACTGTAGATGCTGGAAATCAGAGTGGAAAAGCGTGGTGCTGGATAAGCACAGTAAATCAGGCAAAATCCGAGGAGCAGGAGAATCGACATTTCAGGCATAAGCCTCGAAGGGTTTGAGCTAACCTGCTGTGGTTTTTCTAACAGCGCCACACTTTTCAGCTGCGAAGTATCAGCCAATTCTGAATGTCAGCCCAGACTGGGAATGATTAGGTAGGTATGCAATGGGTGAAGTCAATGTGCAATGAGTGGCTGAAGCAATGACAGTAAACAGGGCGGGGAGGTTCCCCTAGTTATGGGAAGATTTAATTCTGAAGCTAACACACCCAAAACAAGGAGCTACAATTTATCATTTGCCCATGATCAGGTATCAGTTATGCATTTCCTATTTATTTT
>NW_025212645.1:1469-3381 GCF_004010195.1 Chiloscyllium plagiosum | reverse complement strand
ACTTTTCAGCTGCGAAGTATCAGCCAATTCTGAATGTCAGCCCAGACTGGGAATGATTAGGTAGGTATGCAATGGGTGAAGTCAATGTGCAATGAGTGGCCGAAGCAATGACAGTAAACAGGGCGGGGAGGTTCCCCTAGTTATGGGAAGATTTCATTCTAAAGCAACCTCACCCAAAATAAGGAGCTTTAATTTATCATTTGGCCATGATCAGGTATCAGTTCTGAATTTCCTATTTATTTTGGATTTCTCGTTTTAAACTCTGGGCCTTTGTTTTCAGATTTTGATGAATTTGTAAAATGGCTCCAATTTAGGAAGGAATTTAAACTTCAGAAAGAGCACAAACTTTGTTCTCGTTATTTAATCTTCACATCCTTGTTACCTATTCCAGCAGAATGACAGAATGATGGAATAGTTCAACGTCAGGATCGTGTGCAACATGGAATGGAACTTTGCAGACGTTACCTCTGTAGTCCTGCTGCCATTGTCCTTCCAGGTTATAGAAATTATTCGGTGGCACGATGACTCAATGGAAGGCACTACTGTTTCAATGCGCCAGGGAAACTGGATTTATTGCTGTCTTGGGAGACTGTCGTGTGGATTTTGTGCGTTTGCTCTGTGTCTTTATTGGTTTACTCTGTTTGCTTCAGTTTCCTCCTACAGTCCAAAACGTACGGGTTAGTTCCAATTGCCCATTCCTAATTGCCTGTAGTGTCCAGGGATATGCAGTTCAGGTCGTTAGTTCAGGGAACTGTAATGTGGGTCTGGGTCAGGTACACTTCGTAAGGTCAGTGTGGACTTGTTTGGCCAGGATTGTATGATTATAATTTTGTGAAATACGTTTTAAATCATCCTGGGGAAGTTGTTGAAATACATCAGACTGTTCATACAAACTACTGCCACTGTGCAGCAATGGTGAAATGGGTAAATTTTGAAAAGAGGCTGATGGAGTTAGAATCGCAGAATTGATGCAGTTCAGAAGGAAGCTATTTAACCATTCTCTCTACACCGGCTCTAAGAATGAGAATCTCACTCAGTGTCAGTTTGCTGTCTTCTACCTCTGACCATGCACATTGTTTCTTTGCAGTAAACAAACTGATTCCCTGAGTGAATATCTTGATTTATACCCGGATTACAGGGTATGCTTTGTTCTGGATGTCTATTTCAAATCACACGTTTCCTGTTTCTGTGTGCTTCCATCCACTACACCTGATGTGGAAACAACGCAAAGAAAGTTCGTGGTTTCAAATAAACTATTGGACAATAACCTGGTGTCGTGTGACTTCTGACGTTGTCCAGCCCAGTCCAACACTGGCACGTGCACATCAGGCTTTGTGAAGTCACTGCAGATATCCGAAACTCTCCGCTCTTGTAGTCACAAGAGGTTAATGGTGGGCCCAGTTCAGGATCTGGATGATGTACCTATGAACTTGCTTATCATCGTCAAATCAGTGCCGAAAATGCCCTTGAATGTCAATGGAGGACGACGAGATTTTGTGCTGTTGTAGATGAACATTGCCTGGCAATTGTCTGTAATCAGTGCAAGACTGAATCTTGTCAAGGTATTGCACCACGTTAATATGGACAATTTCAGTAATTGGAAAATAGTGAATTTTGCTGAGCATTGTACAATCATCAGGGAGTTTGCCAATTTCTGAATTTATGATGTCGTCAAGTTCACTGATGAAGCAGGTGAACGTGTTTGAGCAGAAGACGCCATCCGCAGGAATGCTTGCCGTGATATTACAGGGCTGAGATGGTTGCACTCCAGCAAGCACAACTACCATTCTTTGTGTTAAGGATGTCTCCAACGTTTCACACTGTTTCGAATTTTGTTCCTTGATCAATATTCCATCCAATGCTCTCTTGATATCACAGGCAGTCACTTCCCAGCTCTCTCCCAGTGCGAAAA
>NW_025212645.1:0-868 GCF_004010195.1 Chiloscyllium plagiosum | reverse complement strand
ATTGGCGGGGGGGATGGGGAGATTGGCGGGGGGGATGGGGAGATTGGCGGGGGGTGGGGAGATTGGCGGGGTGGGGGGGATGGGGAGATATCCCTTTCCCAACACCCTCCCCACTCCAGCCCCGGTGGTCACTCCCCCGCAAACTCCCTGGATTCCCTCACCCCTTCCTCTCCGTCCCCCTCCTCACCGGGAGCTGCCGATCTCTTTCAGAGGGAACTCTTCGAGACTCTGCGCGTATCCTGCAGCCTCCACGGGGGGGAGGACCAGCGCCGAGCCCTGGCAGCCGAACCCGTCCGCCATCGGCCCGCTCCAACCGCCGCAACGACTGTTCCCATAGCAACCGGTACGCACCACGTTGCACATGTGCAGCAATGGGGGCGGGGCAGAATTTGCAGTCAGCCAATGGGAAAAGGGAGCCGCCGCTCTAAATCCGCGTCCAGGAATAATCTCCGCCCATTTCGCGCTACGTCATCATATAGCCCCGCCCCCATGTGGGTGCGGCTTGATATGTCCACGCCCCATTCAAGTTGTGTCTGATAGTCGACGTTCCCTCAGTGGGTGTGTCCCACTAAAACCACGCCTACAGTGGGCGTGTCCCAGGGCAGGGATTCCCTCCGCTCGGCAGTGTATCTCAGTCGAGCCCACCTGGAAAGGAAAAGTGTCCTGATTCTCGGTTCAGGAAAGGAATATATTTTATTAATGGTCTCTATGTCTAGCTCTAGTTTTTGTCTCAGATTTCCCAAGTTCTTTGATTTTATTCTACTAATGTATTTGCTGATAATGTAATTATCAGGCCTGATTTTGATGGATACTTAGCACTGTCAGTCTTCCTTAGACTTGACCCTGCATCTGTCAACTCAAAGCATTT
>NW_025212644.1:25020-27896 GCF_004010195.1 Chiloscyllium plagiosum | reverse complement strand
TTGATAAAATCCTTCCTATAGCAGGACACAGTACTCCTGAAAAAGCCTCACCAACATCCTGTACAACCTCAACATGACAGCCCAACTCCTGTGCTCAAAGGTCTGCTTTTGATAGAAGCAGAGACCCAGCTCAAAAGTCAAAGGGGTTGTACACGATGGAGAAAGAGAAATGTAACAAGGCTGAATATTGAGGGAGAGAATGGATATAGAGCTGTGGAGTCATAGAGATGTACGGCGCGGAAATAGACCCATACCAACCAGATATCCTAAATGAACCTAGCCCCATTGTTGTAAATGTACCCATCTCTAGCACTTCCTCTGGCAGCACACTCTTCAGTTCAGATTATTAATGTATCACATGAATAGCTGTTGTCCCGACACAGATCCTTGTTGAACTCCTCGTGCCGTCCTGCAAAAGACCCCTTCATCCCTACCCTCTGCCTTCTGCCAGTCCCCCCAATCCTCTAACCATCCACTATCTTACTCAGGAGCCTCCTGTACAGCACCTCGTGAAAGCCCTTCTGGGAAATCAAATAGGTCACGTCCGATGGCTTTCCTTAGTCTAACTTGCTCGAGGGATTATAACAGATTGGTCAGGCAATCCACACACAACCCCCACCCCCGACGACGTTGTGCCATTGGGATCCACAGCCCAGATGACAGCCTTCCTGCATCAGTCAAAACACATCAGCCGCCTGTTCTAATCCTGTCCTTCAGTACTAGGCCGCAGCCTTGGCAGCGCAAGTGTACGTCCTGGTGTGCATACCACCTCAGATACCCTCAGTAAGAGGAGTGGGGCACTCCAACAGGTGCTCCTCTACTCTGCCCGTCCTTTTCCTCTCCCTTTCCTCCCTTCTCTCAGGTCCCGGCCTCTGACTCCGGGCCTACAGAGCGTGGGTGGAGTCCAGGGGCCTGAAGCAGGGACACCAGCGACCAGCAGCCCAGAGAGGGCAGCAGTCCAGGGCTGAGCGTGGCAGCAGCCTGTGATCAGACCACAAGGAGGCGCACTGCGCTAGTCTGCCACAGACAGCCCTTGGAGAGAGACTGTGATATTTGTCCTGTTTTCCTGACTCTTTCACCAAATGTATTGCATCAGTAATGTAACTTTTTTCTCTTCATTTCTCTATTCTGGAACCCAAGGGTTGTACCTGAGGTACGATGTATCTAAGATAGTGCTGTAAGTTGGTGATATTCTTTATCATAGATCATGGCGTCCCCACAGTGTGGAAACAGGCCATATGACCCAACAATTCAAGTCAGTGCTACACTGGAATGAACGTGCAACTAATTAATCTTCATCAGGCTTCAATCGGGCTTTTGCCCAGAATGTCGATTCCCCTGCTCCTCGAACGCTGTCTGACTGGCTGTGCTTTTTCGGCACCACACTCTTAACTTTGATCTCCAGCATCTGCAGTCCTCACTTTGTACCTGAGATGGCCCAGTAAGTGGCCACTTATCAACTTTTCACTGAGTTATAGAGTCATAAAGATGTACTGCACGGAAACAGACCCTTTGATACAACTCTGTTACATGCCAACCAGATACCCTAACCTAATCTCGTCCCATTTGCCAGCATGTGGCCCATATCCCTCTTAAACCCTCCCTATTCATTTACCCATCCAGATGCCTTTTAAATGTTGTAATTGTACCAGCCTCCATCACTTCCTCTGGCAGCTCATTCCAAACACGCACCACACTCTGCGTGAAAAAGTTGCCCCTGAGATCCCTTTTAAATCTTTCCCCTCTCAGCCTAAACCTATGCCCACTCTAATTGTGGGCATCCCCCCACCCCAGGGAAAAGACCTTGTCTATTTAGAATCGAGAGTGGGGTGCTGGAAAAGCACAGCAGGTCAGGCAGCATCCTCGGAGCAGGAAAATTGAAGTTTCGGGCAGAAGCCCTTCATTCAGGCCTTCAATCGGGCTTTTGTCCGAAACGTCGAATCTCCTGACCTGACCGGATGCTGCCTGACCTGCTGTGCTTTTCCAGCACCACACTCTCGACTCTGATCTCCAGCATCTGCAGTACTCATTTTCACCTTGTCTCTTTACTCTACCCATGCCCCTCATGGTTTGATTTGAGTGAAGACCCAATACAAATAGAGATTAGGTGCTGGTGTGGACTGGGTTGGGAGGACTGTTATTCTGGACGTTTTATTGCTTATGTTCTATGTTCTATTTTTGGATTTTTTTTTTCTCTTAAGAATTTGTAAGTGAGGACTCTGTCCCTGAGATGGCGCTGTGAGCAAACTTTGCACTGCACTAAAGCAAGTACAAGTGACAATAAAGTTCATTCTAATTCCAAGGATTTAGTCTCCTCTGTCCCAAGAGAAACAATTCCAATCTATCCAATGTCTCCTCAGAACTGAAATTGTCCAACTGAAGCAATGTTCTGATGAATCTGTATACAACTTATAAAATAATCAGAGGTATAGGTTAGAGTTAATGTCAGTTGTCTTTTCCTGAGGATGGGGAAATTTCAAGACTAGGAAACACATTTTTAAGGTGAGAAGTTTAGAATTATTTTTAGAATTAGAATCTCTACAGTGTGGAAACAGGCCCTTCGGCCCAGCAAGTCGACACTGGCCCTCCGAAGAGTAACCCACCCAGACCCTATTACTCTACATTTCCCTCTGATTAATGCACCTAACCTAGGATAATTTAGCACAGCCAATCCACCCTAACCTGTACATCCGTGGGCACTATGGGACAATTTAGCACAGCCAATCCACCCTAACCTGCACATCCCTGGGCACTATGGGACAATTTAGCATGGCCAATCCACCCTAACCTGCACATCCCTGGGCACTATGGGACAATTTAGCATGGCCAATCCACCCTAACCTGCACATCCCTGGGCACTATGGGACAATTTAGCA
>NW_025212644.1:21502-23982 GCF_004010195.1 Chiloscyllium plagiosum | reverse complement strand
ATTCATATACCCATCCAAATGCCTCTTAAATGTTGCAATTGTACCAGCCTCCACCACTTCCTCTGGCAGCTCATTCCAATCACGTACCACCCTCTGGGTGAAAAGGTTGCCCCTTAGGTCCCTTTTATGTCTTTCCCCCTCACCCTAAACCTATGCCCCTTGAGTTCTGGACTCCCCGGCCCCAGGGAAAAGACTTTGCCTCTTTACCCTATCCATGATTTTATAAACCTGGATAAGGTCACCCCCTCAGCCTGCGACGCTCCAGGGAAAACAGCCCCAGCCTGTTCAGCCTCTCTCCCTATGGCTCAATCTGACTGAAGGAAGATTACCCAGAGGGTGGTGGTCAGCTGGACCTCACCAATAAGACATAGGAAGTAAGGCCATTGGGCCCATTGAGGATGGGGGGGGGGGGTGGAGATGAGAGCCCTCAAGATATTTTAAGAAAATTTGATTGCATGGCAAGAGTGTAATGAATTGCAGTTGTTTCTGTCAGAGAAAGTGTCTCAGCAAGTCATGGGGTAGGGAGGGAGTAAACCAGGAGTGTTGGGTTGTCAGAGAGGGAGGAACTGACAGTGTGAGGCTGGAAACTGCAACTTCTCCTCTCTCCCAATAGTTTTACCAGGATCTGAACAATACAGGGGTTTTAACAAGGTAACGATGCGTGTCTTGGCCGGTTAGCTCAGTTGGTTAGAGCGTGGTGCTAATAACGCCAAGGTCGCGGGTTCGATCCCCGTACGGGCCAGCCCGTGTTTTACTACCGGAATATTCCCCACCTTTCAGCTCTTGCTGAGAACAGACTCCAGGCTTCCCGGGAAACCCGAGCTGAGCCGCCCGGGAAACGTGGACCACGATCCCCAGTTTCCGCTGGGAACACTCGTTTGGGGCTCGGCGTTTCCCAAACGGTCGCCGCAACTTGTGTTTCTCCCCGTTCCCTGGTCCCAGGGCAACCGCTTGCCTTCCACCTGAGGGCGGTCCAGCGGCCGGAGAGGGAGCAAACACCCAACAAGTTCCATTTTCGTCCCTTCACACAGAGTTCTGTGGGGGTTTGCCCCTCTCGCAACACTGTCTCAGCTGGTATTTCAGATGTTCAGCGGCCCCCCCCCCCCCCCCCAAACCCCCGGGGATGCTGCGGGCAGGCTGTGAAGGCGAGCACCGAGCCCGTTTGGAAGACGTCCCACGGTTAATGTTTCCATCTTGTGGGTTTTATCAAGAGGGGCAAGAGCACTGTGATCGGACTCTCTGGACAGTATACACACTGTGATCAGCCCCTCTGTACACACACACACTGTGATCAGTCCTTCTGTGTACACGCACACTGTGATCAGTCCCTCTGTGTATACACACTGTGAACAGTCCCTCTGCATACACACACTGTGATCAGTCCCTCTGTATACACACACTGTGATCACTCCCTCTGTGTACACACACACTGTGATCAGTCCCTCTGTATACACACACACTGTGATCAGTCCCTCTGTATACACACACTGTGATCAGTCCCTCTGTATACACACACACTGTGATCAGCCCCTCTGTACACACACACTGTGATCAGTCCTTCTGTGTACACGCACACTGTGATCAGTCCCTCTGTGTATACACACTGTGATCAGTCCCTCTGCATACACACACTGTGATCAGTCCCTCTGTACACACACACTGTGATCAGTCCCTCCGTACACACACACTGTGATCAGTCCCTCTGTATACACACACACTGTGATCAGTCCCTCTGTGTACACACACTGTGATCAGTCCCTCTGTATACATACACTGTGATCAGTCCCTTTGTATACGCACACTGTGATCAGTCCCTCTGTGGAAATACACACACTGTGATCAGTCCCTCTGTACACACACACACTCTGATCAGTCCCTCTGTAGAAACACACACTGTGATCAGTCCCTCTGTATACACACACTGTGATCAGTCCCTCTGTATACACGCACACTGTGATCAGTCCCTCTGTATACACACTGTGATCAGTCCCTCTGTATACACACACTATGATCACTCCCTCTGTGTACACGCATACTGTGATCAGTCCCTCTGTATACACACTGTGATCAGTCCCTCTGTATACACACACACTGTGATAGAACATAGAACATAGAAGAATACAGCACAGTACAGGCCCTTTGGCCCTCGATGTTGCGCCGATCCAAGCCCACCTAACCTATACTAACCCACTATCCTCCATATACCTATCCAATGCCCGCTTAAATGCCCATAAAGAGGGAGAGTCCACCACTGCTACTGGCAGGGCATTCCATGAACTCACGACTCGCTGAGTGAAGAACCTACCCCTAACTTCAGTCCTATATCAACCCCTCCTTAATTTAAAGCTATGCCCCCTTGTAATACCCGACTCCATACATGGGAAAAGGTTCACACTGTCAACCCTATCTAACCCCCTAATCATCTTGTACACCTCAATCAAGTCACCCCTAAACCTTCTTTTCTCTAACGAAAACAGCCC
>NW_025212644.1:17453-20218 GCF_004010195.1 Chiloscyllium plagiosum | reverse complement strand
CTGTGATCAGTCCCTCTGTATACACACACTGTGATCATGTCCCTCTGTATACACACACTGTGATCATGTCCCTCTGTATACACACACTGTGATCATGTCCCTCTGTATACACACACTGTGATCATGTCCCTCTGTATACACACACTGTGATCATGTCCCTCTGTATACACACACTGTGATCATGTCCCTCTGTATACACACACTGTGATCATGTCCCTCTGTATACACACACTGTGATCATGTCCCTCTGTATACACACACTGTGATCATGTCCCTCTGTATACACACACTGTGATCATGTCCCTCTGTATACACACACTGTGATCATGTCCCTCTGTATACACACACTGTGATCATGTCCCTCTGTATACACACACTGTGATCATGTCCCTCTGTATACACACACTGTGATCATGTCCCTCTGTATACACACACTGTGATCATGTCCCTCTGTATACACACACTGTGATCATGTCCCTCTGTATACACACACTGTGATCATGTCCCTCTGTATACACACACTGTGATCATGTCCCTCTGTATACACACACTGTGATCATGTCCCTCTGTATACACACACTGTGATCATGTCCCTCTGTATACACACACTGTGATCATGTCCCTCTGTATACACACACTGTGATCAGTCCCTCTGTATACACACACTGTGATCATGTCCCTCTGTATACACACACTGTGATCATGTCCCTCTGTATACACACACTGTGATCATGTCCCTCTGTATACACACACTGTGATCATGTCCCTCTGTATACACACACTGTGATCATGTCCCTCTGTATACACACACTGTGATCATGTCCCTCTGTATACACACACTGTGATCATGTCCCTCTGTATACACACACTGTGATCATGTCCCTCTGTATACACACACTGTGATCATGTCCCTCTGTATACACACACTGTGATCATGTCCCTCTGTATACACACACTGTGATCATGTCCCTCTGTATACACACACTGTGATCATGTCCCTCTGTATACACACACTGTGATCATGTCCCTCTGTATACACACACTGTGATCATGTCCCTCTGTATACACACACTGTGATCATGTCCCTCTGTATACACACACTGTGATCATGTCCCTCTGTATACACACACTGTGATCATGTCCCTCTGTATACACACACTGTGATCATGTCCCTCTGTATACACACACTGTGGATCAGTCCCTCTGTATACACACACTGTGATCATGTCCCTCTGTATACACACACTGGGATCAGTCCCTCTGTATACACACACTGTGATCAGTCCCTCTGTGTATATACACACACTGTGATCAGTCCCACTGTATACACACACACTGTGATCAGTCCCTCTATATACACACACTGTTATCAGTCCCTCTGTATACACTAACACTGTGATCAGTCCCTCTGTGTACACACACTGTGATCAGTCCCTCTGTATACACACACACTGTGATCAGTCCCTCTGTGTACACACACTGTATCATGTCCCTCTGTATACACACACTGGGATCAGTCTCTCTGTATACAGACACACTGTGATCAGTCCCTCTGTATAGACCCACACTGTGATCAGTCCCTCTGTATACACACACTGTGATCAATCCCTCTGTGTACACACACAATGTGATCAGTCCCTCTTTATACACACACTGTGATCAGTCCCTCTGTGTACACACACACTGTGATCAGTCCCTCTGTATACACACACACTGTGATCAGTCGCTCTGTATACACACACACTGTGATCAGTCCCTCTGTATACACACACTGTGATCAGTCCCTCTGTGTACACACTGTAATCAGTCCCTCTGTGTACACACACACTGTGATCAGTCTCTCTGTATACACACACACTGTGATCAGTCCCTCTGTGTACACACACTGTGATCAATCCCTCTGTGTACACACACAATGTGATCAGTCCCTCTGTATACACACACTGTGATCAGTCCCTCTGTGTACACACACACTGTGATCAGTCTCTCTGTATACACAAACACTGTGATCAGTCGCTCTGTATACACACACACTGTGATCAGTCCCTCTGTACACACACACTGTGATCAGTCCCTCTGAATACACACACTGTGATCAGACCTTCTGTATACACACACACTGTGATCAGTCACTCTGTACACACGCACTGTGATCAGTCCCTCTGTATACACACACACTGTGATCAGTCCCTCTGTACACACACACTGTGATCAGCCCCTCTGTATACACACACACTGTGATCAGTTCCTCTGTACACACACACTGTGATCAGTCCCTCTGTATACACACACTGTGATCAGTCCCTCTGAATACACACACACTGTGATCAGTCCCTCTGTATACACACACTGTGATCAGTCCCTCTGTCTACACACACACTGTGATCAGTCCCTCTGTATACACACACACTGTGATCAGTCCCTCTGTACACACACACTGTGATCAGTCCCTCCGTACACACACACTGTGATCAGTCCCTCTGTATACACACACACTGTGATCAGTCGCTCTGTACACACACACACTGTGATCAGTCCCTCTGTATACACACACACACTGTGATAAGTCCCTCTGTACACACACACTGTGATCAGTCCCTCTGTATCCACACACTGTAATCTGTCCCTCTGTACACACACACTGTGATCAGTCCCTCTGTATACACACACTGTGATCAGTCCCTCTGTATATACACACACTGTGATCAGTCCCGCTGTGTACACACACACTGTGATCAGTCCCTCTGTACACACACACTGTGATC
>NW_025212644.1:0-8370 GCF_004010195.1 Chiloscyllium plagiosum | reverse complement strand
GAGCAGTGTGAGGGGAGTGTGTCCCGGAGCAGTGTGAGGGGAGTGTGTCCCAGAGCAGTGTGAGGAGAGTGTGTCCCGGAGCAGCGTGAGGGGAGTTTGTCCCGGAGCAGTGTGAGGGGAGTGAGTCCCGGAGCAGTGTGAGGGGAGTGAGTTTCGGAGCAGTGTGAGGGGTGTGAGTCCCGGAGCAGTGTGAGGGGAGTGTGTCCCGGAGCAGTGTGAGGGGAGTGTGTCCCGGAACAGTGTGAGGGGAGTGTGTCCCAGAGCAGTGTGTTGCGAGTGAGTCCTGGATCAGTGTGAGGGGAGTGTGTCCCGGAGCAGTGTGAGGGGAGTGAGTCCCGGAGCAGTGTGAGGGGAGTGTGTCCCAGAGCAGTGTGAGGAGAGTGTGTCCCGGAGCAGCGTGAGAGGAGTGAGTCCTGGAGCAGTAAGAGGGGAGTGTGTCCCGAAGCAGTGTGAGGGGAGTGAGTCCCAGAGCATTGTGAGGAGAGTGTGTCCCGAGCAGTGTGAGGGGAGAGTTTATCCCGAGCAGTGTGAGGGGAGTGTGTCCTGGAGCAGTGTGAGGGGTGTGTGTCCCAGAGCAGTGTGAGGGGAGTGAGTCCCTGAGCAGTGCGAGGGGAGTGTGTCCCAGAGCAGTGTGAGGAGAGTGAGACCCAGAGCAGTGTGAGGGGAGTGCGTCCCGGAACAGTGTGAGGGGAGTGAGTCCCGAAGCAGTGTGAGGAGAGTGAGACCCAGAGCAGTGTGAGGGGTGTGTGTCCCAGGGCAGTGTGAGGGGAGTGAGTCCCTGAGCAGTGCGAGGGGAGTGTGTCCCAGAGCAGTGTGAGGAGAGTGAGACCCAGAGCAGTGTGAGGGGAGTGCGTCCCGGAACAGTGTGAGGGGAATGTGTCCCAGAGCAGTGTGAAGGGAGTGAGTACCGGAGCAGTGTGAGGGGAGTGAGTTTCGGAGCAGTGTGAGGGGAGTGTGTCCCAGAGCAGTGTGAGGGGAGTGAGTCTCAGAACAGTGTGAGGAGAGTGAGTCCCGGAGTAGTGTGAGGGGAGTGTGTGTCCCGGAGCAGTGTGAGGGGAGTGTGTCCCAGAGCAGTGTGAGGGGAGTGTGTCCCAGAGCAGTGTGAGGGGAGTGAGTCCTGGAGCATTGTGAGGAGTGTGAGTCCCTGAGCAGTGTGAGGGGAGTGAGTACCGGAGCAGTGTGAGGGGAGTGTGTCCCGGAGCAGTGTGAGGGGACTGAGTTCCGGAGCAGTGTGAGGGGAGTGTGTCCCGGAGCAGTGTGTGGGGAGTGAGTCCTGGATCAGTGTGAGGGGAGTGTGTCCCAGAGCAGTGTGAGGGGAGTGTGTCCCAGAGCAGTGTGAGGGGAGTGAGTCCCGGAGCAGTGTGAGGGGAGTGAGTCCCGGAGCAGTGTGAGGAGAGTGAGTCCTGGAGCAGTGTGAGGGGAGTGTGTCCTGGAGCGGTGTGAGGGGAGTGTGTCCCAGAGCAGTGTGAGGTGAGTGAGTACCGGAGCAGTGTGAGGGGATTTTGTCCCAGAGCAGTGTGAGGGGAGTGTGTCCCGGAGCAGTGTGAGGGGAGTGAGTCCCGGAGCAGTGTGAGGGGAGTGAGCCCGGAGCAGGTGTGAGGGGAGTGAGTCCCGGAGCAGTGTGAGGGGAGTGTGACCAGAACAGTGTGAGGGGAGTGAGTCCCGGAGCAGAGCGAGGGGAGTGTGTCCCGGAGCAGCGTGAGGGGTGTGTGTCCCGGAGCAGCGTGAGGGGAGTGTGTCCCGGGGCAGTGTGAGGGGAGTGTGTACCGGAGCAGTGTGAGGGGAGTGAATACGAAGCAGTGTGAGGGGAGTGAGTCCTGGAGCAGTGTGAGGGGAGTGAATAAAAAGCAGTGTGAAGGGAGTGAGTCCTGGAGCAGTGTGAGGGGAGTGTATAAGAAGCAGTGTGAGGGGAGTGAGTCCCGGTGCAGTGTGACGGGAGTGAGTTCCGGAGCAGTGTGAGGGGTGTGAATAAGAAGCAGTGTGAGGGGAGTGAGTCCTGGAGCAGTGTGAGGGGAGTGTATAAGAAGCAGTGTGAGGGGTGTGAGTCCCGGAGCTATGTGAGGGGAGTGAGAGTGCAGGTGTTGGTGATCAGAGTCCAAGATTGTGTTGCTGGAAAAGCACAGCCGGTCAGGCAGCATCAGAGGAGCAGGAGAATCGGGTAAAAGTCCTTCATCAGGAATGAGGCTTGTGTGGCGGTGGCTGCGAGATAATTGGGAGGGGTGTGGGACTGGGGGCAAGGTAGCTGTGAATGCGATAGGTGGATTGATGTCGGTGCAATGGTGATAGGTTGGAGAGGAGGGTGTAATGAATGGGTGTGAAGGAAGATGGACAGGTCGGACAAGGTTCAGAGAACATCTCCGGGACACTCGCACCAACCAACCCCACCGCCCCATGAAAATAAATGGACCTCCAACGCATCTCATCCACTTCCCGCACCTCCGCCCTCGAACCCCATCCCTCCAGGCGCAACAAGGACAGAATCCCCGGTCCTTACCTTCCACCCCACCAACCTCCGGATACATCGCATCATCCTCTGCCATTTCCGCCGCCTACAAACAGACCCCAACACCAGGGATATATTTCCCTCCTCACCCCTCTCCACTTTCCGTAAAGACCATTCCCTCTGTGACTCCCTTGTCAGGTCCACAACCCCACCAAATCCCCTCCCCTCCCGGCATCTTCCCCTGACACCACGGGAATTGTAAAACCTGCGCCCACACCTCTCTCCCTCACCTCCTTCCAAGGCTCCAAAGAAGCCTTCCATATCCATCAGAGTTTCACCTGCACTTCCACACGTGTCATTGACGTATCCGTTGCTCCCGATGCGGTCTCCTCTACATTGGGGAGACAGGAAGCCAATTCACAGAGCACTTTGGGAACATCTCTGGGACACCCACACCAACCAACCCCACTGGCCCATGGCTGAATACTTTAACTTCCCCTCCTACTTCGTCGAGTACATGCAGGTCCTGGGCTTCCTCCCTCGCCATACCCTAGCCACCCGAAGCCTGGCACCCTCCAACCACACGGCATCAATGTGGATTTCACCATTTCCCCTGCCCGCACCTTCTCTCATTTCCAACCTCCCAATTCAGCACCACCCTCATGACCTGTCCTACCCATCCATCTTCCTTCTCAATGATCCGCTCCACCCTCCTCTCCCACCTATCACCATTACCTCCACCTCCATAACCCTATCACACTGTCAGCTACCTTACCCCCAGCCCCACCCCCTCCCATTTATCACACCACCCCCTCGACTCACAAGCCTCATTCTGATGAAGGGCTCTTGCCCGAAACATCAATTCTCCTGCTCCTCGGTTGCTACCTGATCTGCTGTGCTTTTCCAGCACCACACTCTCGACTCTGTACCTAAGGGTTGGCAGTGTCTGGAGAGAAAAAACAAAATTAACATTTCAAGTTCAGTGACCCTTCTTCACAACTCCTCACAGGAAGGGGATGTTCATACCTGGGGGGGGCTTCATCAACACAGAGTCCTGAAGAAGGCTGCCTGGTTTCTGATCTCTAGCATCCACGGTTCTTTTTGTATCTCAGGAGACGTGGGGAGGGGAGGGAACTACCTCTTAAAACAGAAAGTGGTTCATGTGTGGAATCAACTTCCAAAGGAAGTGGAGGATGTGAGCACAGTTACAACGTTTAAAGGATATTTGGATAAGTTCATGAGTAAGAAAGATTTGGAGGGATATGGGCCAAGTTTAGTTTGGAATTATGGTCAGCATGGACTGGTTAGACCAAAGGGTCTGTTTTCATGCTGTATGACTGTATGACTCCGTGACTGCTTGCTTGCTGTCCCAGCACTCCCATCACTTAGTACCCAGCACACAGCTTCCCTGTCATACCTTGACTTGCCTTTTAGCATTCTGCCCCCTTGGTCACTCTTTGAAAGCTCACGGTCCTTCTGTTTCGCTTTGCAGTTTCGCACAGACACAAAGCAGGGCGGTAGGTCATTGCTGGTCAGCAGCAGTCAGTCATGGGGGTGAACATGTCACTGAATGTCACTGTGTTAGGTCAATCCCACACCCACACTGTGTAACAGCTGCATATACACCAAACACACTGCATGTGCGGTGACAGGCTCAAGGTTTAAGAGCTGTGTTCCTCTGTCAGGTCCAGGGGAGACTCCTTGCATTCTGTAGGGCCAGGACAGTAAGTCAAGCTGCTATCAGCCTGGGGTCCTGAGCACAATCAGGGGGCCACTTGGGGCAGTGTATGTCTGGAGATCCATGCCTCCAAAGTTTGGGGAGTGAGCCCATGGTCATCTCTGTTAGTCCAGTGCAAGCAATCTGAGGAGCCATGGGAAGCCAGTCAGGGAGCTGTACAGATATAAATCAGAGGGGTGGTCACTTGTCATTCAGGGCTGTTTGGCCAATTTTCTCAATCCTGCCCTGGGGACCGTCCACTAACAGTCAAGGAGGATGGGGACAGGTTATCAGGGGATGATGTGAGGGACGAAGACTGGGGAATCTAATTGTGTGGATTTGAGTCAAAATGCTGAGGGGGAGAGGGGATTATAATTGTGAAGGGGTGACAACTCGATGTATAAGGAGTTGGGGGAAGAGAGGATAGAGCATGGGAGGAATAGTGGTCATATTGAGCAGGGGAATACCATTGATGGTAAGCAACAGGCTGGCTTCCATTGGGATGGGTGTAAGGTGGCAAGATGGAGATGTTGATAAAGGGGTTGGATGGGGAGTTGGGGAGGTGTGAAGCCTAAGGGGTTGATTGGGAGCAGGAAGGAGATGTTCATGCATGGGGATCCATCAATGCAGAGAGGCAGAGCCTGAGACTCGCTGCTCGAGGAGCGACTGCTGTCATTCTCTCCTGTGTTGTAAATATCAGGTCACCTGCACATGACTGACCCGAGACCCCCCCCCAAGCAGGTGCTCTGCGCCCAGCTCCTGAATGGCAGGCGAGCCCCAGGTGGTCAGAGGAAGTGCTTCAGGGATACCCTCAAGGCCTCACTGGCAAAGTGCAGCATTCCCACAGATATCTGCCCTCAGACTGTCCAAATTGGAAGGCGTAGAGCACTCCGGGACTTGCCATCAGGTCAAAGCAGAAGGTGGGCGGAAACAGCGAAAGGAATATTCTGTCACACCAACACCCCACCCACTCCTTCCTGTGCCCACCACCTGCCCCAAGTGTAACAGAGCCTGCAGTAGCCAGATCGGTCTGTATAGCCAGCTAGGGGCTCATCCTGACAGTGGAGAGAGGGGCCACCGATATTGATGATGAAATAACAAGTGCGCAATGAAGATGAAAATGTGCTGTGCACACACCCAAAGTGGGCAGGGTCAAGTGTTTCATTCTGTGTGGAGATGGGTTTTTGAGCGATGTGAGGCCCTTTGAAGGGTAATAGTACTCCCCAGGAGCAGAAACACACAGCTGGGAGCATGACATTCTCTGAGAGCCTTAAGCATTTGCCTTGTGTGTGTGCAGTCTCTATCCTACAGTGGAACCTGTTGCCATCGAAGGCCCAGGCAGTGCTCTGTGCATCCTGCCCAGAGGTAAGTGCACCCTCCGCAACATGAACACTCAGAGGGTTGAGGAGTGAGATGGCAGTGCTCTGTGAGGACACCCTTTGGGCGCGGTGAGTGGTTCCTCCTCCTGCTGGGTGCCTCCTGGTACCTCCTTTAACTCCTTGGTGAAGAAAGGGCATCTGGAGTGATCTTATCCACCTGTTGCTTTGCCATTGCGGCTGAGCGCCAATGTCTAGAGTGATGGAGTGCAGGACTGTGCTGTATACCCAGCGCTGGCTGAGTGTGCTGGATCTGGCTCTCTGTGGGACCTGCCAACCTTTCAGTCCAGAGGCTCATATACCTGATACAGCAGGGCCCTAACTGCCGTGCTGTGGCCCTGCGGCATTTCTGTCAGGTTTGCCCTGTGCCCACCAACTCAACACTCGTGTATTTGTAGGGAGCCACAATTTGGTGCCATGTGGGCAGGGTTCAACTGATGCCCAGTCTCTGGCTGCCCTCCAAGTGCCAGCAGCCTGGTCTGTCTCCCCTCAGCCAGCCTTGGTTGCTCCTGAATCTAATCTGGAAAAAAGAATACCCACCGAGGAGTCAGTGTCTGAGATGGTGAGGGTGTACAGGAGGCAGTCTTGCAGTCCTTCTCATGAGTGCTCTGTACTCTCCTCCTTTGATGTGGAGAAGAGCAGGTCTTGCAGGGTGACCTACTCACCGTGGGCGCTCTGCTGGCACCTGCAGGAGAGAATGTTGAGATCAAAGGGGTAAAGTTGCAGCCTGTTAACAGTAAACCTACACTGGGGTGATCAGAGAGCAGCACAATCAGGAATAATGCATCTTACTTGATTGTGGTGCTTGAAAAGCACAGCAGGTCAAGCAGCATCTGAGGAGCAGGAGAATCGACGTTTCGGGCAAAAGCCCTTCATCAGGAATGAGGACAAAGGGCTTATGCCTGAAACGTTGATTCTCCTGCTCCTCGGATGCTGCCTGACCGGCTGGGCTTTTCCAGCACCACACTCTCAATTCTAATTTCCAGCATCTGCAGTGCTCACTTTCACCCATCTTACTTGATCATCAACATAGAGGTTCCTGAGTCCCCACAGGAGCGGTCCCAGTCTTCACCAGCCAAAGCCAATATCCTTTCCTCATAGGAGGGAGTGAGCAATTGGAAATTGGACACCCTTCCACCCGTCCTGGTTCTTTCAACCCTGCAAGGGGTCATTTCCTCCTGCAACGAAAGAAAGGAAGGCAAGTGAGTGACATGGGAGTTGGTGGCATAGCTGTTAGCGCTGGTGCCGGTGGGGTACGGTTGTGAGATGACCCGAGTGAGGGAGTGAGTAGGCAACACTGAGGGCATGCAAGCTTTATATTCTGGTGAGGGTACAGGGTTGGGGGGTGCAGATAGGGTTGAAGGAGATAATTTGCGATGGGCAAGACTGAAAAAGTCCAGATACTGCAGGCCATGATGGGAATAGTATTGCACGTGCCTTGATCGGAGCTGGGTACAGTAGCAGAGACAGAGAAAGTGTAGGTAGCACAGAGAAGATGGTGACTCCTACCTTGGCAGAGTGAGAACATTACCCGAGAGTACTGGATGTTTCCCTAGACTGCTGACTCAAGTGGCAACCTTGGGATCAGAACGGTGGGATCTGACCTCGTTGGGTTGCTCTGCCAGTCCTGAGGGAAGACGACAACCCTCAGCTGCTCCAACCTATCCAGCAGAACCTCCATGTCCCAATGCAGAGCAGGGAGCCACCTTCCCGTTCTCAGCCATGCCTGACGTGCAGCCATTGCAGGGCAGTGCTCGGCTGAGTGAGCAATGGCCTTTCAAATATGGTGTGGTTTCAGGGATGTTGGATTTCTGATATCTTGACAGTGGCAAATGCTCCCGGCTTCAGATAGTGGGACAATTGGACAGTAGGGGCACCACAGAGGTGTAGAAGGTAGTGAATGAAGGCAGGTTGGGATGGTTGTGTGAGAAAACCTGTTAGGTCTTATTCCCTTATCGGATGTGAGCGTCGCTGGCTAGGCGTACTTATTGCTCATCCCTAGCTGCTCTTGAGAAGGTCGCAACATTGAATTTTTCTTACACTGCCTCCATGCCTAGTTTTTCCATCAGGATTCCCACCCATCCTCTGAGGACGACTTTGCCCACCTCCAACATACTCCATCCACTTGGACACCCCGTGCTGGTCTGTTACCCGCCCTCCATCTCTTCATCTCCAACTGCCGCCATGACATTGACCGCCTCAACCTGTCCAACTGCTTCACCCACTGCAATGTCCCGCCATCGCAACACGCAGCCTTCCACTCCCTTCCCAAACTCACTATCCAACTAGCGGACAAGGGGGGTGCAGTGGTAATTTGGTGCACTGGCATCTACACCGCTGAGGCCAGATGCTGACTCATAGACACCTCTTCCTACTGCCCCCTCGACCACAGCCTCACCTCCCATCACCAAACCATCATCTCCCTGACAATCCACAACCTCATTTCCTCAGGGGATCTCCCAACCATAGACTCCAACCTTATTGTCTGGAAATTCCACACCGTCCAGTTCTACCTCTTACTCAAAATTCACAAACCTGACTACCCCAATCGACCCATCATCTCCACCTGCTCCTATCTCACCAAACTTATCTGCTCATATTGACACCGTCCTGTCCCCCTTGGTCCAAGATCTCCCCACATACATTAGGGACACCATCCACGCCCTCCAGGACTTTAGTTTCGTTGCCCCCCCCAACACACCCGCCAATGCCTCATCTTCACCATGGACATTGAATCCCTTTACACATCTATCTGCCACGATGATTGCCTCCAAGCACTCCATTTCTTCCTCTCCCGCCGACCCAACCAGTCCCCCTCCACAGACACACTCATT
>NW_025212643.1:21670-27893 GCF_004010195.1 Chiloscyllium plagiosum | reverse complement strand
CTCCTCTTTTAACTGTGGAAATGTGCAGTGTCTAGCAGCGCTGTTACATGAACGTTACCGACACTTTAACAGCACAAACCGGAATGCTGTCCGGGTCTTGCTGCACATGGACACAGAATGGTTCAGGAGCTGATGGGGGACAAAATATTCTGAACATTGTGTGATCTTCAGTCATCATCCTCACTGCAGAACATATGATGGGGAAAGACATTCACGGAACAGCTGAAGATGTTTATGCAGAGGAGGTTAACCTGAGGATCTCCTGCAGAGATGTCCCGGAACTGAGAGGAGTGTTGGCCACTGACCACATGCATCTTTCTTTGTGCTACGAAAGACCCAGACAAGTGGGAAGTTACACCTGATTCCCATACAGCTCAAGTAAGTCGGTGGTCCCGATTCCATTCTCAGTCAAATAGTGCCTTGATGTCAACGCCATTCACTCTTTCCTGAGCCCCTGTGTTCACCGCTTGTTCATATCAATAGGTGACGGTGTATGTGTAGGAAGTGTTTTCCTCTCACAGAGGGTAATCACTGTCAGGAATTATCTGGGCTAGAGAGTTATTGGAGCTACATCACTGAAAGTATTTAAGGAGGAGGTAGATGGATATTTGACCTGTCAGAGAGCAAAGTGGTGTGAAGAATTGGGCATTAAAGAGGAGTTAAGGTCAACAGTCGATCAGCCATGATTGCATACAATGGCATGATCGTCCGAATTACTGATCCTGTTCCTCATGTCCTCATATTCTTGAATGACAAAGTTAATGTTTGTAATTTTCCAGAATGTTTTGTTATTGAATGTTGCAATTAGAGAGAGTAAAGTATTTTGTGAGTCATCTCTGGTTGAGGTATGGGGGCTGTATTCACAGGGAATCTGGGTCCATAATACGACCAACAAATGAAGCACAAGTTGCAGAGAGGAGGCACTCTGTAAAGAGACCAGAGTCGTCTTTTGAAACAAGCCTCGATTTCCCAATAACATTTTCCAACCCACACCAAACCATGTGTGACAGTCTGGAGGGAATGAATGAGATCCTGTGTTACTGTGGACCAGGTATGTGGAGGAAGTAGCCTCCATCTGCTCCTTGCAGGAAATGTGAGAGGTTGAAAGGAACATGGGAACATAGGACTGAGCAGCAAGAGTGGGCCATTATACACTTTATCACCCTTACACCACGCACAAAGGTCATGGGTGAGGTGATTGTGATCTCAGCATCACTTTTCTGAATGTATACCTTTTTCCTAAATTCACTTGCCTGTCAAATGTCACCAAATACAATTTGAATAAATGTAAACATCCAGGCACCACAATTGTCTGGGGAAGGGAATTTCCACTTTAACAGTCCTTTGAGAATTTCTCATTTGTGTTCCAGCCAAAGTTGGAGGGTCACTGTTCCCTTTTTTAGTCCCACTCCTCCACTGGTTACACCAATCTTAAATGCAATCAGTTTAGTGATGTGGCCAATGATATAAGTCTCAGAGTAGATCATTTTCTAGAAAAATGTGACACACAGAAATTTGAACTCATAACAAGTGTGCCAATGGTTATTGTGCCTTTGAAGTTATTCTTCTCACACAATATCCTGGTAGTGGGATTTCTTTCTGGAACAGTTGGATTTGGCTGATTTTCCTTTGTTTCAGACAGTGGAGAGATTCCAATGAATCCTCGCCAGGAATCGATCATAAGTGGTAAAGATAATGCAGGGATTTTCTGGTCTCACACTTTGCTATTGGGCGGAACAAAGTAAGAGAGGGCGATCAATTGACTGCTGCTTCTCAGGCAGGGAATATTTTTCGTCCTCTCTGTGTTGGAACATACAATAATGTCAACTGAACACCAAACTGGGCCATGTGTGCTCTCCTGGAATATTCTCTGGAAAACTTGATTATAGATTATATGCAAATGCGGCATTCCTTTCAATCGCAAAAAAAAATTGCCCACAATTTTTAATTTGATGACATGCTGACATGTGTCTATGTAAGTTGTAAATATTGATAGGTGTCTTCATAGTATGTGTGTTAATAAGAATACATCATTTTCTTAAAATTTATTCTCAACTTTATTCTCCCTGACAAGAGATAACTGGCATCCAGTTGATACACTTTTCAGAAAGTCATGGATGGTTCAATACTATTTCTCAGCTAAGATCGAAACTGATTATACCCCATAACAAAAGGTCCATATTCCGGGAATAAGCAAAGGGAAACTCTTTGAAAATCTTCCAAAAGAATTATATGCTTTCATTTTAGTTTAGGGGATCAAACCTGCACATAGTGCATCAGGTGTGGTCTCAGCAATGGCCTGTATAGGTGCAGTTAAACATTCCTGCGATTAAACCTAATACCTTTTGCTAAAACAGCATTGTTCCACTTACCTTCCAAATCACTTGCTGCATTTGCAGACTGACTTCATATTTTTTTAAAGTTTAGATTACTTACAGTGCGCAAACAGGCCCTTCAGCCAAACAAGTCCACACCGACCTACCACCCACCCATACCCCTACACCAAACACTATGGGTAATTTAGCATGGCCAATTCACCTGACCTGCACATCTTTGGACTGTGGGAGGAAACCAGAACACCCGTAAGAAACCCATGCAGTCACGGGGAGAATGTGCAAACTGCACACAGTCAGTTGCTTCTGTCGGCAATTGAACCTGGGTCTCTAGCGCTGTGAGGCAGCAGTGCTAACCAGTGTGCCACCGTGCCAACCCAATATGATTCATGTCCCAAGAATATGGAAACCGCCTGACTCAAAAAGTTCTGCATATCTCTCCATTTAAATTATTCACCATTGTTTCATCCTTCATGCCAAAATAGACAACTTACCTTATGTTATTTCTGTTGAAGTTTTGCTCACTAGCATTCCTGCCTGTATCACATTGCAGACTCACTATATCCATTTGACGGCGCATTGAATGACCATCTTGGTGTATGAGTTAATTGAACTCCAAGCCATTCCCTCCCCTTCCTCCAGATCTTTGATACAGATTATTGGTCATTGGTGACCCCACAGTGATCTCTGAGGCACTCCATCAGTTACAGCTTTGCAGCCTGCAAATAAACATTTGTCTTTTTTCTCTATTTCCTGTTCGCGACAGCTTCCCTGTTCCTGTGTAGCCATTCAGGCGTGTTGAATGGCCTCCTCCTGGACTGTGTAGTGTACGAAACGAGCTGAATTACTTCATTCTATATTCCTGTGTAATTCTTTAGAGGGGCAGAATGGTCTCCACCTGTCTCATTGTAACGATCATATCTGACTGAATGTGGTGGTCCAGAACCCCGAAACAGTCTCGAGGGGTGGATTGAGGGAACAACACATGGGGTGGGGCAGAAGTTGTCCATTTGGCTGCACTACTCAGAATGTTCATGGCTGATTCGATTGTGTCTGACCATCCATTTCCTGCCTGTTCCCAATAAACACTGACCCTTCTGTCCAGTAACGATCAGTCATACTGAGCCTTGTAAATCTTCAATAACCGAGTCTTTACTGATCCCTGAGGATGAGGACACCACAGGTAGCACAACACTAAAGTGAAAGGGACGTCCTTATTTCATTCTGGGACTGTTATTTTAAAACTGTATTAACTGAACACGAAATCACCACCTCTTTTCAGATAAAAGGACAGAATAATTAGGAATAACGATAAACTAAACCTGTCCCACATTCCCACTGACCCTTTACAATCAAATATGTATCACACCCAGCCTCTGTTGATGTCTCAGGAAGAGAATGCCTGATAGCATAAGACCGCAGGAGCATTAAACAAATAAGCAGATTGAGGCCATTCAGCCTATCGAGTCTGAAATTCTGTTCAATAATTTTTTATACATACCTCGACCTCATTCTTCAGCCTTCTCCTGAGAATCCTTGATTCACTTGCAAATCAAAAACATATCGATTTGTGTCTTAATGTGCTTCTGTGTGTGTGTGTGCGTCTGTATGTGTGCATGTGTGTGTGTCTGTATGTGTGTGTATATATACGTGTGTGTGTGTCCATGTGCTTGCTATCTGTATGTTTGCTTGTCTACATCTGTCTGTCTGTGTTTCAGTCTGTGTTTCTATCTGTGTTTGTGTCTATTTGTATGTGATGTATATGTCGCTGTGTGTTTATACGTTTGTCTATGCCTATCTCCTTGTAAGTATTGTGTGTGTTCGTACATTGGGATGTTTAGCAATACTTCTGTGTATTTTTGTGTATGCATTTCTGTGCAGTGATGTATCTGTGCTTTTTATTGGAAGTGAAAGGAATGTCGCTGTGTGTTTATACGTGTGTCTATGCCTATCTCCTTGTAAGTATTGTGTGTGCTGGTGCATTGGGATGTTTAGCAATACCTCTGTGTATTTTTGTGTCTGCGTTTCTGTGCAGTGAGGTATCTGTGCTTTTTATTGGAAGTGAAAGGACTGCTGTCGGAACTGCCAGTGGATTTAAAGTGAGAATTGTATTTCACTGAACATTGCTCCTTAATCGTTCGGTGGGACATGGATGTTTCAGAAGCTCCAAACGAGGCGTCCTGGTCCTCTTTGGCTCTTTCAGAGTCCTTCCCACATGGAGGAGGGAGGGGATGAGGGAACGGATATCGGGCATTCCACTACCCGACTTGGCCCTTTCTGTCCTATTCCAGGCTGTTTCTCCTGGAATGGGAGAAAGGGAGGGAGGGAGAGTGGGCATGGGTGACCCAGCTGTTAGTGCTGGTGTAGGTGGGAGGAGTTGTGAGGTGTCTGGAATGAGTCACGCGACAGTTCAGAATCCATACAGTATTGTTAGTGTGGGAGGTATTGCGGAGGTGACAGAGAAATTGAGGAAGAAAGTTATCGAATTCGATAGTGAGACTGGTAGTGCCTGAGCCTTCCTTGAAGATAGAGTGTGAACATTGTTCGGGGTTAGGTGCTATAACAGATATACAGTGCGTGTGAGGGAGCAGAGAGTATCTGGTAACTCTTATCCTGACAGAGCGTGGAGGATATTGTTACTTGTCCTGTAGTGTGGTACATTTCTTCAGATCATCTCAGCGTCGAGGTGAGCCTCACCAAATGTCTTATCCAGATCTATCACTAATAACGACACAGACCTGTCCCTCAGCTTCCACAGAATCAGTTGAGGTAGAGCGTGCAGATAGAAAGGAGAAGCAAATTGGTGTGTTATATATCGAAACCAAAACCCTAGCAGAAAATCTCGGCATCATATGCTCTGGAAATTAGATAGGCAAGTATTGTGGATACCGCAGTCTTATTGGGTGGTCTCAACTGCATCTAAACTGTATTAACTAAGTGACTGCTCAGGCTGTGAAAAATAAATTCTGTAAGTGCATATGAGCTAGGTTGACGATTATGTTGTGAAGTAAACTAGAGACAGGTGATTTCGGAATTGATGTTGTGTGGTCAGAAGGGCCAATTATTAACCTTGGTCTGAAGCAGCATTTAAGGAATAGTGACATTAATAATGTGCATTTTATCCGGTGTCTGCATACCGTGCTTGAACATTCTGGTCAAACATTATGGAAGAGTGGAGGCTAGAGGGTCAACTTCGCTTCAGTGAATTGGGAAAGTGCAATATAACATTCAGTGGGAGATAAGCAATGGTTGTTAAAGTCATAGAGTCCAACAGCACGGAGGCATACCCTTCAGCCCAAACTGGTCCATTGTGACCAAAATGTCAATCCTTGCTAACCCCATTTCCCTGCTATTGCTGGCATCTTTCTACACCTTTCCTGTCCGTTTATTTATCGAAATGCCTTTTAAATGTTGTGAATGTACCCACCTCAACCCTCTTCCGTTGGCACCTCATTCCATATGCGTACCAGCCCCTGTGTGTAAAACAGTTGCTCCTCAGGTTCCCTTTTATTCTTTCCTCTCTGACCTTAAACTGATGCCCTCTAGTCTGTAATTGCCCAAACCTGGGAAAAATAGATTGAGTGCATTCACTCTGTTCATCCTTCCCATGATCTTATACACTTCTACCAGATCCCCCCTCAGTCTCATACACGCAAAAATAAAAACTCCTAGCTTGCCCAACCTCTCCCTATAACTCAGGCGATTGAGCCGTTTGCAGCATCCTTGTGAATTTCCTCTTCACTATTTCAAGTTTAATAGCACCCTTCCTATAGCAAAGTGAATAACATTGAACATAATGCTACCACTGTGGCCTCACCAGCATCCTGCATAACTGCAACATAACTCCCTAATTTGATAATCAGTGAAATACACTGATTAAGGCCAGTGTG
>NW_025212643.1:16263-21593 GCF_004010195.1 Chiloscyllium plagiosum | reverse complement strand
TGTACATTCTCATCTAAATCATAGATATATGTAATATGTAGTGGTCCCAGCACCACTCCGTGAGGCATTCTAGTAGCCACAGGCCGCCAGTCTAACAAGCATTCTTCCAGCATTGCACTTTGCTTCCTACCATCAAGGCAATTTTGTATCTAATTTGTCAGCCCCCACTCAATTCCATGTGATCTAACCTTCCAGAGTAGGGTACCTTGTGGAACCTTATTGAAGGCCTTACTGGAATACATCTAGACTACGTATACCAACCTTCCCTCCTCAACGTTGCTCGTCACTTCATCAAAGAACTCCAACAAATGTGTGAGTCATGGTCTGCCATGAACAAAACCGTGCTGGCTTTGATGAAGGGCTTTTGCCTGAAACATCGATTTTCCTGCTCCTCGGATGTTGCCTGACCTGCTCTGCTTTTCCAGCACCATTATAATCTTTCTCTGTATCACACACTGTCATTCCAAATGCATGTATATTTTATCTATCACAATCTTTTTGAGTAACTTACCTACTAGATTTTAGGTTTACCGGTCTTTAGTTCCCAGGATTTTCGTTGTAGCCTTTCTTGAATATGGGCTCAGCATTCGCTGTCGTCCGATCGTCTGGGACCTCACTTATTGGCCAAAGATGATGGAAAAGAACAAACCCGGGCTCCCACAATTTATTCCCTATCTTCCTGCAGTGTTCCTAAATATATCTGATCAGGACCAAGAGATTTTCAGAAATATTGCAAAGTCCGAAAAATACATCTATTTATTTCAGATACAAACGTCAAAGGAAGGGGAAGTGACTCAATGATGGTTAACATAGCAAATTAGATAATATATTAATCATAGGAAGTGACTTCTGAAGAATTCCAGATATTGAGGAAACCTGAGTATTCTCAGAAAATAACGATCCATAAAAGCAAGGCCATGAAACTGATAATGAAATCAGAAATAGAACATGCATGCTGACAAGCACGAACACAACGACTGCATCAGTCTACGATCTATATTTCAAAGGAAACAAAATAAAAGCAAGGTCAAATGTGGAAATTTGTAATCGGGAGAGGATTGCTTGTTGTGGGGTACAGGGAAATGGCCAAGAAACTAACCAATTTTTTTGAATCTATCTTCATGGAGGAAGATTCAGGAAATCACCCAATAATACCAAGTGATCATATCGGACTTCTAGAGCAAAATCAATTCATATCAGTAACAAGATAGTACTTGAACATGTAGCTGGATTGATCATTTCTAAGTCTGACGAAACAGATATACTTCCTACCAAAATATCAGAAATAAATCACCAATACAAGTATTAATTGCGCTGTCGATGACTGTGTTTAGTTCCTCTAAGTTTTCATTTTTAACAAGTTCCTTTTCCTTAGTGAAAATCGAAGCAAAAAACTCATTTAGGACTTCCTCTATCTACTCAGATTCCACGCACAAATTCCCTCCGCTATCTCTGATCCACCCTAACTTCTCCCTGATAATTTTCTTTTTCCTCACGTATGAGTAAAACGCCTTTGGGTTCTCCCTAATCCTTCTTTCCAAGCCTTTCTCGTGCCACCTCCTGACTCAGTCCATTTCTGAGTTCCTTACTAGCAAGCCTGTAATCCTCTAAAGCTGTGCTAGATCTTGCTTCCTCCATCTCATGTAAGCTGCCTTCTTCCTTTTGATGAGAACTTCCTCTGTTCTCATCGTCCAAGGCTCCTTAATGTTACCCCTTCTTACCTGCTCAGAGGAACAAATTTGTGCATCACTCGCAACAACTGATCCTTAAATAGTCTCCACATGCCTGCTGTGCCCTTTCTGTGGAACAATTGCTCCCAGTCTATACTTCCCAACTCCTGTCTGATAGAGTCATGTTTCCTTTTACCCAATTAAATATTTTCTCTTGTTAATGCTCCTTTCACTGTCCAAGGCTATGCTAAATTTTAGGCAGTAATGATCACTGTCACCACCGCGAGATGTGACAGCTGTCCTGGCTCGTTGCCGAGCACCAAATCCAAAATGGCATCTCCCCTCGTCGGCAACCCTCCTGAACACACCTAACAAAGGTGGCTCCGTCCAAACCATCTACACTTAGGAGGTTCCATTCGATATTGGGAAAGTCGAAATTACCCATGACAACAACCCTGCTAAGTTTGCATTTTTCCAGAATCTGCCCGCCGATGAGATCTTCAATCTCTCTACTGCTATTAGATGGTTTGTAGAAAACTACCAATGCGGTGGCTGTTCCCTTGCTGTTCCCAACTTCAACTCATACTGACTCAGTAGACAAACCTTCCTCACAAATCTTCTTGTCTGGAGCTGTGATGCACTCTCGAGCATTCAGTCTGGTTTATCATGTTAGACACAATCATAAGATGGCCATGAAAGGCTGTTATTGTGACCTCATCGAAAGCATGGTTTGGAGATGCCGTTGTTGGACTGGGGTGTACAAAGTTAAAAATCACACAACACCAGGTTATAGTCCAACAGGTTTAATTGGAAGCACTAGTTTTCGGAGCGACGCTCCAAAATCACAATCACCTGATGAAGGAGCGTCACTCCGAAAGCTACTGCTTCCAATTAAACCTGTTGGACTATAACCTGGTGTTGTGTGATTTTTATCATCGAAAGCAGGGTTACCAATGTCGACGGGGATTGAACAGTGGTATGCGAGTACCTGAAGTGATCAAAAACTTTGCATTTTTCCAGAATTGACCAAAACCATACACAACTCTGAAGGTTTATCGGGAGTTAGTGTACACGTTAACACGAAGGTCAAAAAGTTTAGCTTGTTGAGCAGAAAAGGAAATCTCAAAAGAAGCTGAATCAAGGATGAAGCCACGGTCATCAATTGTTGCGTGGCATGAGAAGCGAGTGCCTGTATGGTCAGTAGAAGAACTACCATCAGTGAGCATATCGATGCCAGTGTCTGAGATAGGGGAATGGGAAAGGTCAGGACGAATTTGGATGTCCTCATTGATGAGGAGAATTCAGTCATGATCTGAACTTGGTAAGGGTAATAGGGTATGTGCAAGGAAATCGTCAGGATTAATGGTGGTAAAATACGTAAAGGTCAGCCGAAGGTTGTTGAAGAGGTAAATCTCATAACAGTTTTGGCGAGCCCCAGTCAAATGTTGAGTTTGCAATTATCCCAACTGGGCGATCACCACATGAGAACGGTAGACCACAATATCCTGCTGAAGTGTGAGGGTTTCTGTGGACTGTAATCTAAGATAAATAGTGGTAAGGATCTGAGTACAACGGGGATATCCTAAGGCAACAGAGTCAAGTTTAGTGGAGAAATAGGCAACCAGGCAGTGGTGATCTCCATGTAGTTGAATGAGAACTGAGGAAGCACAGTCATCCAGAATCGTGCAGTGAAATTGGAAAGGTCTATCATAGAGGGGTCTTCCCAAAGCTGAAGCTTGTAACAACGTTTGTTTGTCGAAGGCTTGCTATGCCTCTGAGGAGAGCTCGAAGGTCCCTTCACAGGAAATAAAGGGGATCAATATCTGAACGAGGAGGGTAGCGTTAGGGATCCATTGTCGGCAGAATTTGACCATACCCAGACACGGACGAACTTGTTTCACCGTTGTTGGGACCGGGAAGTTGACGATAGGAGTAATACGGATCTGCTCAAGTGAGCGTGAATCAGCTAACAGCATGAAACCTAAAAACTATACCTGACGTTGTACAATTGAGAATTTTTCGGGAAAAGCAACATAGCCCAGACATTTCAGATAAATGAGGAGGAGGACAACATCGGAGTGACCAGATTCTTCACCTAGACTGGCAACAAGGAAGTCATCTCCATACTGGCTCAGTGCAGACCCACCTGTGACGGTGAGAGACCGCAATTCTTTCTGTAAGGTCAGAGAGAAAAGGATCGGAGAATGTATGAAGCCCTGAGGTAATCGAGTCCACATCAACTGCTGGCCAATAAAAGTAAAGACAAATAGGTACTGACTGTCTTCATGAAGAATCAGAGAGAAAAAGCAAAACATGTTGCAGGTCGACAACAGTGAAACATTCAGCGTCTGATGGTAACAAGACCAGAATATTAGATGGATTTGGGACCACTGCCATAGCATTGATGGCTTTATAATCTTAAACCAATTGATACTGGTCTGGCGTGCCAAATGTTTGAACAACTCCCTAGAGTCCCCTTCTTTTTTTTCATTTCATAATGTAACCTTATTAAGACCTTTTCAGGCTGCACTTGGACGATAGAGAGTGAGGGGTCGAGTTTACCAAGTTTGAATGTGAGGAAGACCAAATGGAGAAAATACTCACGTCTGGCCGGCCAATTTCTCACAATCGTGGTGGTCTGAAGGCTCTCACACTATTATCTGCAATCTGTCCATACCGAAGCCGAGTCATGACACCAAATGATGATCTGGACCTTCGGCAAGGAGGGGGTCTCTCTTCGGCGACCGGTCAATAAACACTCGTAATTGATCAGGCTGTTAAGAATGTATTCTTTTTTTTTATACGGCCGAGTATAGAGGGTGCAGAAACGCAGAGGTGATACACTTTCGTGTTCCTTGATGTAACTGTGCACAAAAGTGATAACAAATACTTTTTTAAATACTATTTTATGGAAGGATACAGGCCATGATCGTATAGTACATTCAGATAATTGCCAATCAATACTCGATATTGCTTTATGTGACAGTTCCTTGGTCCAATGATATTTCTTGGGAACCAACTTTATTTTCCAACACTCAGGCCACTCTTGTATCACTAACCGAGACATTGCACCTGCACCCAAAGGCTGGTTAAAACTGCCTTATCTAGCTGAGTTATTTCTCTGCTTTAAGTGACGCATTGTCTGTTAATCACTACTGAAGCTGACTGTGGTTAGTCACTCATATTGAATTAGCACTCGGTAACATAAAAGCCATTTGCTGCAGCTTTAGCAGAGTTGTCAGTTTGCAGCTTAGAAGCCATTTTGGCATGTTGTTTGCACCGAGACGCCATCTTGTTGCCACCTAGATTATGAAGAGCATCTGTTAAAGGGTCACCCCTGACTACAACTAGTCATCTCAGCCTGTATTCAGGTGTCAGATCATCACCTGTCCTTCTGAAACAGGCTCAAGGTGCTGAATGGCCTCCTACTAACCCTCTGTAATAAGCCCGAGACATTAAATGACACAGCAACCCATGTATTATGAACGGCTGGTAAACTGTTTCAAATGAAGGTCTCTCCCTTCTCAGTTACAGAATCTCATACAACACAATGCACTCCAGGTACCCTCTCAGTAACACCTCATACAGCTTCGGTAACACTTCTCTCTGTTTTGAATAGTTCTCTTTGCAAAACTTACCAACATTCCATCTTTCCACCTC
>NW_025212643.1:0-15807 GCF_004010195.1 Chiloscyllium plagiosum | reverse complement strand
GACAGCACTAACAGAGATCAGCACCTCCAGAGAGAAGGGGAGGAGAGATCAGTATCTGGGAACATTAGACTGGAATGTTCCAACAATGGAACTGAGTTTATCCAATGATTTTTCTGTCCTTTCTACATATTATGATCGGTTGTCATTTTCATTGCGGATCTATTTTGCTCTTTGCATTTTTAATATTTTTATCATCCTCTCCTGTCTATCGTTGGTCTCCCTGGTAAGTCTCACTCTCCAGCTATTTTTTTCTAAAAACCAGTTGTGACTGCCTTACTGTACTTTCATATAGTCGTCACTTCTTGCCACCATTATTGATCCTATTGAGACTCTGAATCGAGATATTCACTCTGCAGACTACTACAAACTGCATCAAAGAACTTGTTCAATTACTGTCTCCCTCCTTGCTTCTGGCTGTGTTACTCATGGGTCTCTATGTTAACCTACTGAGGTTTAGCGGTGGCCCATTGCCTCACTGCCCTTGCTATTTACATATTGGGAGCATGGGCGTCACTGCCCTCTGTTACGGTGACAAACACCGCTTCCTTCATCTGATTCCATACCATCCCTGTTCAAGAGCTTTTAAAAATACGTTTGTGGGTCTTAGGCATCGCTGGCTGGCCAGCATTGATAGCCCATCTGGATTTGCCTTTGGGAAGGTGGTGGTGAGCTGACTTCTTCAATCGCTGCAGTCCATTTGCTATGGGCTGACCCATGTTGCCGGCAGGGAGGGAATTTCAGGATTTTGACCCAACCACTGTGAAGGAACGGTGTAGTGCCAGAACACTGGATGAGAGCAAATGTCCTCTTGTTCAAGAAGGGGAGTAGGTACAACCCTAGCAATTATAGACCAGTGAGCCTTACTTTGGTTGTGGGTAGAGTATTGGGCAAGGTTACAAAAGATAGGATTTATAAAAGTCTCGAGAGGAATAAGTTGATTAAGGATAGTCAACTCGGTGTTATGAACTGGAGGTTGTGCCTCACAAACCTTATTGAGTTCTTTGAGAAGGTGAACAAACAGGCGGGTGATGGTAAAGTGGCTGACGCGATGTATATTATTTTCCGTAAGGCATTTGATAAGGTTCCCCCGGTAGGCTATTGCACAAAATGCAGCGGCATGGGATTGAGGGCGTTTTAACGGTTTGGATCAGACATTGGCTAGTTAAAAGCAGACAGAGGATGGAGGTTGATGGGAAATGTTCATCCTGGAGTTCAGTTACTAATGG
Organism: Chiloscyllium plagiosum; assembly: GCF_004010195.1. Classification (NCBI taxonomy): domain Eukaryota; kingdom Metazoa; phylum Chordata; class Chondrichthyes; order Orectolobiformes; family Hemiscylliidae; genus Chiloscyllium; species Chiloscyllium plagiosum. The sequence continues at coordinate 14,581 of NW_025212643.1, read as the reverse complement.
TGAACCGCAAGGATCTGATTTGGGGCCACTGCTGCTTGTCATATTTATAAAAGACCTAGATGAGGGCGTAGAAGGATGGCTTAGTAAATTTCCAGATGACACTAAGGCTTTGGAGTTGTGGATAGTGCCGAAAGAGCTCTGCACCAGAACCCAGAAAAAAATGAGGCACTCAATCTCCCTTTATTACCTATTGTGGTCGATATTATTAGTTTTTAACGCCCAGAATTGCTGTGTATGAGTTTGAAATTGTTAGAGAAATGTGTAAAGGGAAGGGACTGTGAGGTGTGCAATAAGCAGGGCACTCCCCTACAGCATGAAGCACGTCTGCGCCTGAATCATCGACCTCTGCGAGCGGTCCCGGGGTCTCAGCTGCGGAGCACAGCCTGGCCTTGGAGTTGGTGAGACTCAGAGAAGATCGCTTCAGTGATAGAGGAGACCAGGCCACGCTTGAACCGATCTCAGTTATGCTGCAGAAGTATGGCCAGGAAATCCAGCATCTCAGGCAGCACATCATGGAGGTGGATCAACGGGCTGCAGCTTCGGAAACCGTGGTGGAATCCTTGGCGTGTCAAGTCCAGGCCCTGGAACAGCAGGTACGGGCAGGTCGATGAGCTCGAAAATCAAGGCTGTCGGAACAACGTCTGCCTGATCGGGCTGCAGGAAGAGGGATTCCAAATGGTCAGCTTCTTGGAGCAATGGTTCCGGCAGTTATTGAAGCTCGTAGTCGGGTCGGGCCAGGTTCGGGTGAGTGGGCCCACCGGTCACAGTGTACAGGTCTGAAATGGACCAGCGCCCCCACCCGGTCCTAGTGTGATACCAATCGTTACAGAGAAAAGCAAACGGTGATGGAAGGAGCCATAACTTCTGGTACACAAAGGATTGTGAATTATGCTTTTCCAAGACTTTTCTGCGATTGTGATTTGCAAAAGGAAGGCATTTGATGAGTTTAAAAGGCAGCTGAGGGACTTGAATATCCAATACTCTGTAAGATGCATTTCAGCCATGGAGCGTCCGTGTTTAATTTTGACTCACCATAAAAAGCAAAGGACTTCCGGGAAACCTTATAATAGACTGGCTGGCTCGAATAATATGGAGAATTAAGGTTTACTTTATATTTTCTCTGTGGTTTACCTGTTCATTCTCTTTATATATATTTGTGGGTGTTCTACCTTTCTTCTTTTTACGATCATTTCTCCCTTCTCTCTCTCCTCCCGTTATCCTTTAATTTTATTTTTATCATTTCCTTTTCTTTTCTCTCCCTTGATATGGGATGGCGATGTAGTTGGGGGAAATAGAGGGTGTTTTGTTTTGTTTTGTTTTAACCAGGAGTACCGAGGATTAAATCATGGATAGGACAGTTTGAGTGACACTTTTAATTTTCTTGTTATAAGATGCTGTCTGATTTGGGTCACAACTTCAGCTGGAAGGAGCCATGAAGGTATTAGTAGGTAGTATGAACGCTCCCTGTGGACCATGGGGAAAATGTTTCTTTCATTTGTGTTAGACGTTGGCCTGTGTAGACGTAGATGTTCGAAGTTTTGATCTGTTAGGTTTGGAAGTTGCATTTTTAAATTTATGCAAATGGTTTGCCTTTTTCCCTCGGCACGCTATGAGTGGGGCTCGTCCCCTCAGGGGTCATGCACTATTTCAGATGGCTATGGCGAACCATTCAGTTAAATGGTGCACCTGGAATGTTAAGGGGAATCATTCAGCAATTAAGAGTAAAAATATATTTTTAAGCCTGAGAAAAAAACAGGATTAATGTCACCTTGCTGCAAGAAACACATCTAACCAATAAGGAACATTTCAAGTTAGAGCAGGGAGTACAAAGAAGAACAAAGAATTCAAATGAACCAATCCAAACTTGTCTATCTAAACTTGTCAATTCCTAAGCATCTGTATCCCTCTGATCCCCACTTATTCATGCATCTATCCAGACGCATCTTAAATGAACCTACCGTGCCTGCCTCTACCACCTCTGCTGGCAACGCGTTGCAAACGCCCACCACTCTCTGTGTGAAGTACTTGCCACATATATCCCCCTTAAACTTTCCACCTCTCACCTTGAAAGCGTGACCTTTTGTTACTGAATGCTTCACAAAAGGAAAGTGTTAGACGTTGTTCTGTCTCGACGTAGACGTTCGAAGTTTTGATCTGGTAGGTTTGGAAGTTGCATTTTTAAATTTATGCAAACTGTTTGCTGTTTTCCCTCGGCACGCTATGAGTGGGGCTCGTCCCCTCAAGGGTCATGCACTATTTCAGATGGCTATGGCGAACCATTCAGTTAAATGGTGCACCTGGAATGTTAAGGGGAATCATTCAGCAATTAAGAGTAAAAAGATATTTTTAAGCCTGAGAAAAAAGAGGATTAATGTCACCTTGCTGCAAGAAACACATCTAACCAATAAGGAGCACTTCAAGTTAGAGCAGGGAGTACAAAGAAGAACAAAGAATTCAAATGAACTATCTAAACTTGTCAATTCCTAAGCATCTGTATCCCTCTGATCCCCACTTATTCATGCATCTATCCAGACGCGTCTTAAATGAACCTACCGTTCCTGCCTCTACCACTTCTGCTGGCAACGAGTTCCAAACGCCCACCACTCTCTGTGTGAAGTTCTTGCCTCGTGTATCCCCCTTAAACTTTCCACCTCTCACCTTGAAAGCGTGACCTTTTATTACTGAATGCTTCACAAAGGGAAAAAGCTTGTCTCTATCCACCCTTACTATAACCTTTATAATTTTATAAACCTCAAATAGGTCCCCCCTCAATCTGCTTATTTCTAATGAAAAAAAACCTAACCTACTCAACCTTTCTTCATAGCTAGCACCTTCCATACCAGACAACATCCTCGTAAACGCTCCAAAGCGTCCACATCCCTTTGGTAATGTGATGAACAGAACTGTACACAGTATTCTAAATATGTTCCAAACCAATGTTTTGTAAAATGTGAACATGACTTGCCAGCTCTTATACTCAATACCCCGTCCAATGAAAGCAAGCATACTGTATGCCTTCTTGATCACTCTATCCACCTGTGCAGCAACCGTCAGGGTACAATGGACGTGCACTCCCAGAATTTTCTGTCCATCAACTTTTCCCTAGGCTCTGCCATTTATTGTATAATTCGCTCGAGAATTAGTCTTGCCTAAATGCCTTGAAATCCATCTGCCACTTCTCAGCCCAACTGTCCAGTCTATCTATATCCTCCTGTATTCTCTGACAGACCCTTATGCTTTCTGCCAATCCACCAATCTTCGTGTCATCCACCACTGGTCACCTTACTCCATTTCGAGAAACGTCCTTCAACTGCTACTCTCTCTCTCTCTCCTGTTGCTCAACTCATTCTTTATACACATAGCTAGAACACCCTGCGCACCATGTGACTTCACTTTCTCCATTAGTCGACCATGTGGAACCTTATCAAACACCTTACTATAATCCATGCATATGACATCAACAGCCCTTCCTTCATCTATCAACTTGGTCACTTCCTCAAAGAACTCTATTAAGTTGGTAAGGCACGATCTTCCCTGCACAAAACCATGTCACCTATCACATATAAGTCCATTCTTTTCTAAATATAAATAGATCCTAACCCTCAGTAACCTCTCCAGCAACTTTCCCACACCGAAGTCAGACTCACTGTCTGTAGTTATCTGGCATATCCCTGCTACCCTTCTTGTGCAAGGGGACAACATGGGCAACCTTCCAGTCGTCCAGTATTTAAGGGTGCCACAAAGTTATCTGTCAGGGCCCCAGCTATTTCATATCTCGACTCCCTCAGTAACCTGGGATAGATCCGATCCGGTCCCGGCGATTTGTTTACTTTAATAACCTGTAGCCTACCTAACACATCTTCCCTACTTATGTCAACGTGATTCAGACTAATCAAACGTCTATCTCTAATCTCAAAATTCATCATACTCCTCTCCTCAGTGAACACTGATGCAAAGTAATCATTCAGAATCTCCCCCACTCTCTCAGGTTCGGCACACAGCATTCTTTCATTATCTTTTAGTGGACCAATCCTTCCTCTAGTTACCCGCTTGCTTCTTATATAAGAATAAAATGTTTTGGGATACTCCTAAATTCTGCTCGCTAAAGCGATTTCATCCCTTTTAGCCCTCTTGATTCCTTGTTTAAGACTTGTCTATCTTCCGATATTTTTCCAAGGCCCATTCTGTTCTTTGCTGCCGAGACCTTATGTATGCTTCCCTTTTCCTCTTAGCTAGTCGTACAATTTCTCCTGGATTCTACGGTTCAAGAACCTTGCCCTTGTTATCCTTTGCCATCAACGGGACATGCCTATCCTGCACTATCTTTAACCTATCTTGAAAGCCTCCCACATCTCAAATGTGGACTTCCCTTCAAATAGCTGTGTCCAATCCACATTTCCAAGTTCCTGCCTAATTTTGATATAATTGGCTTTGGCCCAGTTTAGTACTCTTCCCTTAGGACCACTCTCTACTTTACCTACGAGTATTCTAAAACTTAGAGAATTGTGGTCACTGTTCCCAAAGAAATCCCCCACCGCAAATCTTACCACCTGCCCTGGCTCGTGCCCAGTACCGGGTCCAATATGGCTCCTTCCCTCGTTGGAATATTGACTTACTGCTCTAGAAAGCTCTGCTGAACACTTTTTCCAAATTCTACTCCATCCAGACCTCTGAAGCTAAGTACATCCCAGTCAATGTTGTGAAAATTAAAATCTCCCATCACCTCTACCCTATTGCCTCTACATCTTTCCATAATCTGTTTACCTATTTGTTCTTCTACCTCACGCTCAGTGTTGGGATGCCTGTAACGGACCCGTGCGTCCAATCTGTCCACTCGGACCAGATAACCAAATCTGATCAAGTCCAATTTGCTAGTATTTTGTCAATATCCCTCCTGTATCAGACTTATTTTAAATATGCGATTGTAACCGCCTTCACCACTTCCTTTGACAGCACTTTCCGTACACACACCACTCTCTGTGTGAAACATTTACCCCTAATATCCCTTCCAAATCATTCCCCTTCTGCCTTCAGCCTATGCCCTCTTGTTCTGGACTCCCCTACCCTGGGAAAGAAATAGTGGCTATTCAGAATATCCATGCCACTGATGATTTTATAAACCTCTATAATGTCACCATACAGTCTCTGACTCCAGGGGGAAACACCTCAACCTAATCAGCCTCTCACAAAAGCTGAAACTGTGCAGTCCCGATACATCTTTGTGAATATTTTCTGGAGAAAACCGACTTGTATGCAGTGTTCTTAAAGTGGCCTTACCAACTTCCTGTACAGATGCAACATGCCACCACAACGCCTATACTCAATGCTCTGAGTGATTAAGGTAAATGTGCCAAATGTGATCAGCGCCAGTCTGTCTACATGCGACTCCACTTTCAAGGAACAACGCACCTGCAGCTCTATGTCCCTTTGATCCACAACACTCCCCAGGACCTTACCATTAAGTGTAGAATTCCAGGCCTGATTTGCCTTTCCAAAATGCAAAACTTCGTATTTATCTAAATTAAGCTTTATCTGTCACTCCTTATCCCTTTGTCCCATCTAATTATGGTCTCGTTGTACTCTGAGATAATCCACTACACCACCTTTCTGATGTAATCTGTAAACTCACTAACTATGCCTCCGATGTTCACACCTAAATCCTTGACATTAATGATGAAATGCAGTGAAATCAGAAATGATTCTTGCAGCACACTGCAGGCCACAAACCTCCTATCCGTCTGCCTTCAAGCCAGTGTGAATCCAATTGACTAGCTTCCTCTGTATCCCATGTAACCTAACCTTACTAATCTGCCTACCAACCAGAATGCTATGAAAACCTTGCTGAGATCCATATAAACAATGTCTACTAAACTGCCTTCATCAATCGTCTTTGCCACCTCTTCATAAAACTCAATCAAATTAATGAGACATGATTTTGCATGCAGTCCTTGCCTTCCCAATTGTATGTAAATCCTGTCCCTCAGAATCCCCTCCAACAACTTACCCACCACTGACATCAGGCTCACCGGTCTATAGTTCCCCGGTTTTTGGGTCACTGTTTCCTTTTCTAGTCCCACTCCTCCACTGTTCACAACAAATGTTAAATATAACCAGGTTGGTGATGTAGCCGATGATATTGGTCTCAGACTGGGTCAGAGTCAGTTTTAGGAACAAATCAGGCTCGTTTCTTTAATCTGCTAAAACAACACGTTTATGATTCAGAGCAATATTACTCAAGCGAAGATGGAAAGATGAATGGCAAAGTGTTTGTGTATTGCAAATGTATAATCGATATTTCCCTTTCTAAAAATTGAGAGATTTACAAAATGTCATTCTGCTTCTGAAAATATTCTACTCAAACAAGCTGCTAGCATGAAATTTCATCCTGGAACAGTTGGACGTGGCTGAATTTCCTTCACATTAGACAGTGAGGAGATTCCAATGAATTCTGGTCAGGAATCTTTCAATGGTTAGCACTGCTGCCTCACAGCACCAGGGTCTTGGATTTGATTCCAGCCTCAGGCGACTATCTGTGTTGAGTTTGCGTATTCTCCTCTTGTCTGTGTGAGCTTCTAATGGGTTCTCTAGTTTCCAACCACAGCTCAAACTGTGTAGGTTAGGTGGATTGCTCACGCTACATTGTCCAGAGTGTTCGGGGATTTCTAGATTTACGTGCATTAGTCAGATGTAAATGTAGGGGAATGGGCCTGGGAAGGTTGGTATGGACTTGTTAGGCCGAAGGGCCTGTTTCCACACTATAGGAATGCCATAAAATTAAGAACGGTAATGATGAGTATAGGGCTTTTTTGTTTCAGCTCGCACACATTGCTGTGATGAGGAACAATGAAGGAGAGAGAGTGCAATAGGTCGTTCCTTTTCGGGCAGATTACATTTTCTCCCTCTCTGAGCTGAATCACACAATAATGTCATCCAACCTTTATCATGTGAGGTCTCCTTGTACATTGTCCAAACTATGTTTTCATCACATTCCCTGTTCCATGTAGATGCATCATTGCTGCTCTCATGCACAAAGGCATACAATTAACAGAAAATGGTGCTGGTCGATTTGAAGATATGTTTACTTATCCTTGCGACATTAAAAAAGTGTTTAATGTACTCAGAATACCTGTGTTAAAATGAATGCATTTGTAACAAATACAGAAATTGCTGGAAAAGCTCGGGAGGTTTGCCAGTACCCAGATGCTGTAGTTGTAGCAGGCTGCACCACTTCCTCTGGCAGCTCATTCCATATACACACCACCCTCTGTGTGAAAAGGTGCCCCTTAGGCCCCTTGAAAATCTTTCCCCTCTCACTTTCAACCAATTCCCTCTAGTTTTGGATGCCCCAACCTGGGCAAAAAACCCTGACTACTCACCCTATCCATGACCGTTCTGATTTTATAAACTTCTACTGCTGCGAGATGTGACTCCACTCAACACGAATAGCTGTGCTTTCACTTATCCCGGGCCTAAATTCTGAAATTCAATACTGACACTTCTTCCTTATCCATCAAGTCACAATTCTAAATCCATTCTATTCAGTTTGTTCAGATGTATCATGAGATACCTCTGTGGGATTTACACCTCGACCTTTGTGCCCGGAGGTAGGGACCACTCGGCAATACCCATAAAGCTGTAACATTATTCTCCTGTGTGTTTGTTCATCAGCCTCTTCTGACATGCTTGACATGCCTCTGCACCAGGCAGGACTTGAATTCAGAATTTCTGGTCCAGAGCTTGGAAAACTACCACACACGTTCAGGAATTAGACTCAAATCCAGAGCTCAGGCTCAGAGAGAGGGACATTACCCACTACACTAGCATACCCAGATTTTGAGTCATATATTAAGTGCCCGCTTTCAGCTCAGTGTGGATTTTTTATAATCAGGTTACCATTACTGAACTACAAAAAACACTTTGTATTGTTAAACAAATGCAAGATGTTTATCTCAACTGTTGAGTGCACGTGCTGTGCTATCGAAATTAAGTATGAACATCTTTAATCGCTATAATCTGTAGTCTGCAATATTAGGGAAAGAAATCCTGCAGACACACTCTGCCCCAATGAAGGGTCTAAAATGGATATTTATAACTGAACACCAGAGGCAAAAATAGAGCATAATTCCTGGTCGCAAAACACCGATCAGTATTACCCAACTCTAACATGCGACTGCCCTCTTCCTAAAACCATGAAATGATACCAGGCCGCTAATTACTGTCCAGCCTCTCCTCCCCACTGACTGTGTCTGAAATCTGTCCCTCCCCCCCTAACCACACAAGGCAAACCAAGCTCAGGGTCTTTGTGAAAATCAAAGCCAGAGTGTGCAGGCCTCTTAGAGAGGAGGAAGACATTTTAATTTGAAGGGGGATGGTGGGGTGAAGACAATAACACTCACTGGGCTGAGGAGTGGCAGACGGAGTTTAGTTTGGATTAATGCCAGGTATTGGATTTGGTTAATCAAACAAGAGCAAGACCAATACAATTAAAAGTAGGATCTTTGGCGGTGTTGTAGAACAGAGACCTAGGCCGTCAGGTATAAATCTTTAAAATTTGCATCGCATTAAGATAGTGTGGTTAGGAAGGCGTTCAGCACGCTTGTCTTCATTGGTCAGACCTTTGAGGAACGGAATTGGGGCGTTATGTTGAGGTTGTACAGGACACTGGTGAGACGTCTTCTGGAATCTTGTATCCAGTCTGGTCACCCTGCCCACTCATTCCATAGGCACACCACGCTCTGGGTAAAAAAGCTGCCCCTTTGGTCACTTTTAAATGTCTCCCCTCTCACCTTAAAACCAATTCCATTAGTTTTGGACTCCCCTACCCTTAGAAAATACCTCCATGTCAAATACTTTGATATTACTGACCTTGATATTATTAAGCTGGAGAGGGTTCAGAAGAAATTAACCTGGATGTTGCTGGGAATGGAGGAGTGAGCTTTAAGAAGAGGTTGTGTAGGCTGGGACTTTTTTCACTGTAGATTAAGGGGTAGCTTTACAGAGATTTATAAAATGATGAGGGGTACAGATACGCTGAAGGGCTGATGTCTTTTCCAGAGAGTTGCGGATTCAAAACTGAGGGATATTTTAAGGTGCGAGGAAGAAAGATACACAAAAGTAATTAGAAGTAAATATTTTAAACAGAAGCTGGCTTGGGTGTGGAATGAACTTCCAGAGGAAGTGGTGAAAGCAGGGACAGTTACAACGTTTAAAGGACATTTAGATCGGTACATGGGTAAGACATCAGTTTGGATGATGCTGTGAGCAGCTGCCCTCTCACTCCGCCTCTCTGAATGAATCCCTGTTGGTTTTCACCCTCTGCCAATGCCGGTGCGTGGTGTGGGGAGGCCAGGAGAGGGTGGCATTGCATCACTTTAAGCACCACAGAGACTGCCAGACCTGCCCCACACAGACACACACGGAAATGGTTAGGACACGACGTGAAGCTCATCTAGTAACTTAAATTAAGCGTAAAGAAATGCTCAATTCGCCTCGTAAACTGTTAAAATATGAGTGACAGAGAACTCCCAAATTCCACGGTTAAAAAAAAAATCAATTTATTTTTTCACTCTGAAAGTGAACATTTTACTTTAACTATTCACAGCTCTGAGACCCTCTTACTCTTAACTGCTTATTACCCGCTCTACAGCAATATACTGTTATGGGTCTGCCATCCTCTAATACCACAGGTGGTTTTAAGGTCTCAGTTCAGAACAGCAGTCACCCTCTCTTAAAGGTACAGTACACGCTTTCAACTTCATCACATTATACCCTGATGAATATCGTAAGTGGAACCAATCCAGATTTCTCTTGCTCTGTGGTTTGTCAATATTTCATTTACTCCGTCGGGTGTGTGTCAAGACTTTTGTTGCTCCAGTGACAGCACGTCATTATTCGACTCTGTCCGTGGGAATACATCAGTACTTCACTTGCTCACACTCTTTCAGGTGTTTCATGGGGACTGTGACGCTATGACAATCTCAATATTTGTAGGTGGAACCAAACCTGGAAGAACTGTAAAGTCTATGGAGAACAGTGTGGAACTCTAACAGGACAGTGACACGTTGGTATCGTGTTCAGATGTAAGGTAGACGGAGATCAATGCAGAGCAGTGTGTGGTGATGCACTTTGGTAAGAAAGATAAAGATACAAAGTTTAAAACAGGTTGTGCCATTATAAAGGGGGTCCTGGGTGCATATGAGCACAGATTGTTGAAGATGTCAGGACAAGGGGAGAGCAGTAACTATCACAGATTAGTTTCAGTATCTGATCTGTTTACAGGAGGAGGTGTCGGAGGGAGTCTCGGTGCTCCCTTCCTGGGAGGTGGTGGTGACGATGTGATGTGAGCCCACCCTTCTGCCCACCGAGACCGTAGGGATTCCATTTGTACCAGCTTGACGCAAAAGGGAGACGGCTTCAGGGCCATGGCTTCTCCGTTGTGCCGGGGGAAATGGAGCTGCCAGTGGGTTAAAAGTGAAAATTGCCCTTCACTGAACATTGCTCCTTACTCGGTCGGTGGGACGTGGATGTTTCAGAATCTCCACACGTGGTGTCCCGGTCCTCTCCGGCTCCTACCAGAGTCCTCCCCACATGGCGGGGGTGGGGGGTGAGGGAACGGATATCGGGCACTCCACCACCCGGTTTGGCCCTTTCTGTCCTATTCCAGGCTGTTTCTTCTGGATTGGGAGAAGGGAAGGGAGGGAGTGAGGGTGGGAGTGGGTGACCCTGCTGTTAGTGCTGGTGTAGGTGGGGGACGGGGTCATGGTGAGGGATCCGGAGGGCGTCAGTCCACAGTGTTGCATCCATGCAATGTTATTAGTGTGGGGGGTAACGTGGAGGGAAGAGGAGGGGGAAGGAGCTGCATTCGGCAGTGAGAGTGGTGGAGCATGAACCTTGTTCGGTGGTCGCTGCTATAACAGATATACAGTGAGTGTGAGGGAGTAGAGAGAATATAGTGACCCTTATCCTGACAGAACAGGGAAGGTTATAGATGTTTGTCCTGTATTGCTGGACAATTCTTCAGACCACAGATACTGCACTGAGCTGGGTGGGGAGCTCAGGCCATCATCGGTGGGTCTGGTGACGTGGCCTCCACTGGGAAGAGAATGGTTCCCCTCTGTACTAGCCGATCCACCAGGGCCTCCGTGTTCCTGTCGACAAACCGTGGTGTAATTGCCCCTTATCTGCCATGCTCGGGGTAAACTGTGCAGGGCAGCTCCGAACTGAGATATCTCAACCATGTGCCCATTGGCCTTTTAAAGATGACACCAATGTCAGAGGTCACGGAATATCCAGGGGTACTCGGGTGATGGTGTGTACCTCCAGACAAGAGGACTCCCATTTACAAAGCTGTACAACAAATGCTCATCCAAACCTCTCCATCACCTGATCTCACACCAATATCCCTTTTTCCCATCTTTCCTGGGAAGAAAGGCTCATGTTACAGGATGCTATCAAAGTGTATACATTTCAGCATTCTGCAACCTGGGAACAGATCCTTCCATGACACTGTCCCTCAGTCTCCTCCTCTCTGTCTATTTCCCAAACCCCTCCCATGTGGTGATATTTAAACTGATTCCCCTGCCATCTCTCTCTGGCAGTGATGTTCACACCCACAACACCCCCTTGTCATGGCACAATGGAGAGATGGAGCTGGAAATGGATGGGAGCTGCATATCCTGTCACGACCAGTATGGGCTGCAAGTGTGCCCACGCTGGGCAGGGACCTAACACAGTGTTACTGTGCAATGCACTGGGTTGGGGTACACAGTCCTACATGCTGGTAGGGTAACTGCTCCTGGCTTACAGATTAATGCACTGGGATGGTGTGCACAGTCCTACATGCTGGGAGGGTAACTAGTCCTGGTTAACAGATCAATGCACTGGGGTGGTGTACACAGTCCTTCAAACTGGGATGGTAACTGCTCCTGCTTTACAGATCCATGCACTGGGATGGTGTACACAGTCCTTCATGCTGGGAGGTTAACTGCTCCTGGTTTACAGATCAATGCATTGGGGTGGTGTACACAGTCCTACATGCTGGGAGGGTAACTGGTCCTCTTTTCCAGATTAATTCACGGGTGATTACTGCATAGGTCGCTGTGCTGGTCAGACTAACTGGTTGAGTTTCATAGATAATGCAATGGTGTAGTCTGTGCAGCTCCACATTCTGGATGGATATTCCGTTCAGTTTCGCAGGTTAGTGCACTGCTGAATTCTGCACAACTCCCGGCGCTGGACATATACCTAGTCTGGGTTTATAGATCAATGCACTGCTGTGGTCTGCACAGCCCCCAGTGCTGGACAGATATGTAGTCTGGGTTTATAGATCAATGCACTGCTGTGGTCTACACAGCTTCCCGTATTCCTGTGTAGCAGTTTTGAAATGCTTAATGTTCCCTTCCATTTCCTGTGTAACAGGTATGAGAGATTAAAAGATCTGCACCAATCGCTGAGTAACAGCCTCCAATGGCTGACTGGCCGCATTCTGTTCCTGTTTAAAACTCTTGATGGGCTGAATAGCCTGCTTCAGTATCGGTGCAGTTGTGAATGGTGCTGACTATTTTGAAACCACCAGTGAATAGGCCACTTCTGACTTTATGATGGAGGGAAGGCCATTGATGCTGCAGCTGTTACGAGCCCACAGTGCCTCATGGTGGCCAGTTTCCATGTGCTCGGTCCTTTAGAAGTATGTCCTACTTCACAGGAGGGAGTGCCACATCACACAGTGAGCAGTGCGCCTAATATGATTTATCTCTCCATCCCGGAGGCTCTCAGCCTCATTCGTGATGAAGGTCTGCTGCCCCAAACGGTGATTTTCCTGCTTCTCGGATGCTACCTGATCTGCTGTGCTTTTCCAGCAACACACTAATCTTGAGTATGTGAAATATGAGGCTGAGATTTTCCCTCCACCAGGACGGTGTGCTGGCTGCTCCTACAGATACTGTCAGGGACAGATCCCTCTGGGACAAGGAGTTTAGTGAGGATGTTACCCCAATCTGGCTGTTGTGTATTGAGGCCTGTCCCTGCTCAGTCACCGGAGGACCCGTGGGGACACTCTTGGTGATGATCATTGAAGACCCACACAGAGAGGATGTTCTGTGTCCTTGTCACCCTCAGTGCTTCCTCGGATGTGTTTCCAACATCGAGGGGAACTGAGTTATCACCGAGAGGAAGGGTGGGGTTGCAGGAGATAACCATCCTCAGAAGATTTAATGGACCATGTGTGATCTGTTACCATAAGAATTCCTGGGTTCTGGAATCAATGTTGGGGAATTGCAGGGTAACTCCTTCACTAACTCTCCCAGGGTGTCCACACCACTGGTGGGTCTGTCCTGCCGGTGGGACAGAATATCCCCAGGGATGGTGATGGAGCTTCAGGAAACATTATGGGGTGCACGGTGGCACAGAGGTTAGCACTGTTGCCTCACAGCGGCAGAGACACAGGGTCAATTCCAACCTCAGGTGACTGACTGAGTTGAGTTTGCACATTCTCCCCGTGTCTGCGTGGGTTTCCTCCGGGTGCTCCGGTTTCCTCCCACAGTCCAAAGACGTGCAGGTGAATTGGCCATACTAAATTGTCCATATTGTTAGGTGAAGGAGTAAATGTAGGGGAATGAGTCTGGGTGGGTTGTGCTTCGGCGGGTCGGTGTGGACTTTTTGGGCTGAAGGGCCTGTTTCCACACTGTAAGTAATCTAATATAATCTAATCTAAATTACCCATCAGGCCTGATCCTGTGATTATGACGGTGTTGGACTGTTTCCTGACTGGGAGTGTGGTGCTCAAAAAGGCAGCATCCGAGGTGCGGGGGAATGAACGTTTCAGGACATAAACCCTTCATCAGGAATGAGGCTTGCGTTCTCTCCCTGACATTCTATAACTGACATTTCCCGGAACGTTCTGTCCCCGACATTCAATAACTGCCAATCCCCAGAACGTTCTGTCCCCAACATTCTATAAAAGACATTCCCGGGAACGTTCTATCCCTGACATTCTATAACTGACATTCCCCGGAACGTTCTGTCCCCGACATTCAATAACTGCCAATCCCCAGAACGTTCTGTCCCCAACATTCTATAAAAGACATTCCCGGGAACGTTCTATCCCTGACATTCTATAACTGACATTCCCCGGAACGTTCTGTCCCTGACATTGTTTGTGAACCGCCGGACGTCAGTCAATTGAACAAACGATAAGATCCCGAGGGAAGAGATCCCGTTCCAGGGAGAAGGAGACACTGTTCCGAAGGCCCATCAGGCACTTAAATGGGTGAATATGTTTTCCCTGCGTTTACATTTCTTAACGACACAGGATCGACCACAATTTAGACCAAAACACAGGAAATTCCCAAACTCCGTGTGTCTTTCGTAAACTGGGAGAGAATCCTTCAGGACAGCAACGTTCCCACCCTCCGTATTAGAAACTGGGAAGGAGTGACCTGTGTCTGCTCTCGAGTGATCGAGTGTGTGGGAATGTTCAAGAAACAATCTGTTTTGATGGATGTGTCTCTGTGTGTTTGGGGAGAGAGGGTTTCTTGTCGTGTATGTCACATTTTATCAGTAATTCCGACCTTCCCATTTGTTA
>NW_025212642.1:22084-27877 GCF_004010195.1 Chiloscyllium plagiosum | reverse complement strand
TCGTCAACTTCCTCCCTGTCTGGCAAGGGCGTACGTACCAAGTGCATACATTACTTGTTCCTTGAAGCTCCATATTTGAATTGTGCCCATCTCCTGCACTTTGCTTCCCCATCCTATGAATGTTAAACTTGTCTAATCACAGTAATTGCTTTCCCCCTCGCTGTAGCTCTTGCCCTCCGGTGTATATCAAGCCCTTTCCATCGCTAAATTAAAAATAACTGAATTGTGGTCACGTGCTCACCTACTTCCAAATCTAACACTTGGTTGGATTCATGACCTAGTACCAAATCTAATGTAACCCCGCCTCTTGTTGAGCTGTCTATGTACTGCATTAGAAAACCCTTCGCACACAATGGACAAAAACTGATCCATCTAAAGTACTTGAACTATAGTCTATCCAGTCAATATTCGGGAAGTTGAGTCCCCCATAACAGCTACACTAATTCTCATCGAGAATTATATTTGTTATCCTTTCCTCTAAATCTCTGGAACTATTTGGAGGCCGATCGAAAACTCCCAACAGGGTGACCTCTCCCTTCCTGCTTCTTTCTTCATCCCATACTAACTTGACTGAGGAGTCCTCAAATGTCTTTTGTGCAGCCCTAATACTGTTCTTGGATAACAGTGCCACACCACCCGCATCTTTTACTATCTTCTCTGTTTTAACTGAAACATCGACATCCTGAAACCTGCAACAGATATTCACGTCTCTGCTCTACCCCTGTCTCCGAAATGGCCACAGAATCTAAATCCCAGGTACCGACCCATGCTGCAAGTTCACCCACCTTATTCTGGATGCTGAAATAGACACACTTCAAAAACAAACTTTTGCTTGTTGGTGCCTTCTTGTGACACGGAAACCTTATTTCAGACCTCCCTGCTCTTAAAGTCCTCTATACTCGAACTACAATTTGGGTTCCAACCCACCTGCTGAATTATGAGAAGATGGAGTCAGAGGTGAGAGAGTGTAGTTTCGCACCTATCCTGGATTGACATTGAACATGGTCTAATTAAATTTTAATTGAAGTTGATTTGCAGGCTGGAGCAAACTTGGCAGCAGAATGGAGTGTGAACCAAATCTAATATGTATTGAAACAAATGGGAGAAGTTTATCGGTTATGAAACACACTACACGGAAACCATAGAGAGCTATTTACAATTCAGTGCAGTTTATACTGCTCATTGTTAATAACTACAAATTACAAAGTAAACCGCGAAGGATTCTGGGTAATCAAAGGTGGAGGATGAGAAAAAATTGGCTGTAACAGGCTGCTCCTTTTTTGAAATATTTGAGGTGTTGGGCGTGATGTCCTCCAATTCCAGGAGCAGCAATGACTATTTTTTATGCTGTTGCATTATTTTGGAATTTGGGAATAAAATACGTCAAACAACAGCACTTTAAAAAGGGAGAGGAACAGACAAAGGCAACACATGGTGAGGTCAGTGCTGGAGAGAGAGAGAAAGAAATCCACACAGCTAACTGACACAGCAGTGTATCTGCGCAGTTACTGCCTTTGCTGTTTGAATTCATGTATCACTGGACATAGGAGTGCATCTGGGAAAATTAACAAACAGTGAAATTCACAATTGATCTTGGAGGAACCGATTTGGGAGAGGTCACAGAAAAGCGAATACATTAAAGTGTGGCCTCGGGGCCTTACTGTAAGTTTGCAACAATGATTCTTTCTTGATTTTTTTTTTGGCTATGTCTCCTGATTAAACTTTAAAAATATAAGCTATAAGTGTCAAGATAGCCTGGAGCAGTGTTTTGTCGAGGAATAAGACGGTGCTATTTTCTGGGCCTTCAGATTGGAAGAAGCAAAAATGACCCCCAGTAGAATGACCTGCTCTTCCTGTCGGTTGTGGGAGCGAAGAAAGAGTTTACATGTTACTGAGGGTTATATCTGCAATAAATGCTTTTGGTTGTGAATCCTATCAGATCGAATTGAATGGTTGGAACGATGGCTATAGGCAATGAGAAATTTACAAAAGCAAAGGGATGTGATGAAGGGAAGTGAAAGTAAGGGAGAGAAGTCATAGATAAAGTCACATAAATGGGTTAATTCTAGGAAAAGAAAGAGAGGTAGAAATTGGTGCCAGAGTCTTCTGTGGCTATCCCCATTTCATACAGGTATGCTGTTTTGGAAAATGGAGGGAGTGATGGATTCTCAGGGGAACGTGGCACAAACAGTCAAGTTTCTGGTATTCAGTCTGGCTCTAATGCAATGATGGTACGTCGGGTTCCAAGGGATCGATTGTTTTAGGGGACTCTCTAGTCCGAAGTGCAGACAGAGGTTTCTGTAGCCAGCAGCGAAAAATCAGAATGGTGTGTTGCATCCCTGATGCCAGGATCAATCATGTCTCAGAGAGGGTGCAGAATGTTCTCACGGGGGAGAGGGGCCAGCAAGAAGTCATTGTCCACATTGGAACCAACAGCAAAGCAGGGAAAATGTTGAGATTCTGAAGGGAGATTACAAAGTTAGGCAGGAATTTAAAAAGTAGGTTCGATAGTGCAGTAATATCTGGATTACTCCAGGTTCGACAAGCTAGTGAGGGCAGGAATAGGAGGATAGAGCATATGAATGCATGGCTGATGAGCTGGTTTGTGGGAGAAGGATTCATATTTTTGGATCATTGGAATCTCTTTTGTGGTAGAATTGAACTGAACAAGAAGAACGGATTGCACCTAAACTGAAAGGGGACTAATATACTGGCAGGGAAATTTGCTGGAGCTGCTCGGGAGGATTTAATTTAGTAAGAGGGTCGATGGGACCCAGGGAGATAGTGTGCAAAGATCTGAGACTGGTACAGTTGAGTAAAGAAGCGAGTCAAACAATCAGGGCAGGCAGGGACAAGGCAGACAACAAGGTAGGACTGATAAATTAAATTGCATTTCAATGCAAGAGGCCTAACAGGGAAGGTAGGTTAACTCAGGCCATCGTTAGGAACATAGAACTGGGATATCATAAATATGACAGAAACATGGCTCAGGGATGGACAGGACTGGCATCTTAATGTTCCAGGTTACAAATGCAAAAGGAAGGACAGAAAGGGAGGTAAGAGAGGAGTGGTTGTGTCTTTTTTTGAGAAGGAATAGCATTACAGCTGTACTGAGGAACGATAGTCACGGAAATACATCCAGGAATGTTATTTGGGTGGAACTGGGAAATGAGAAATGGATGGTAACCTTATTGGAATTGTATTATGGACCCCTAATAGTCAGAGGGAAATTGAAAAAAAATTGTAAGGAGATCTCAGTTA
Organism: Chiloscyllium plagiosum; assembly: GCF_004010195.1. Taxonomy (NCBI): domain Eukaryota; kingdom Metazoa; phylum Chordata; class Chondrichthyes; order Orectolobiformes; family Hemiscylliidae; genus Chiloscyllium; species Chiloscyllium plagiosum. Next base: position 24,616 of record NW_025212642.1, on the reverse strand, counting down.
ATTGTAAGAATAAAAGTATGGTTATGGCAGGGGTTTTAAATTTACAGACATAAACTGGGATTGCCATAGTGTTAACGATTTAGATGGAAATGAATATGTTATTTGTGGACTGGAACATTTTCTAATTTAGTGTGTGCATGTACCTACAAGAGAAAGTGCAAAACCTGACCTACTCTTAGGAAATAAGGCAGGGCAAGTGTCTGAGGTGTCAGGGGGGAGCAGTTTGGGGCCAGAGACCATGATTCTATTAGTTTTAAAATAGTGATGGAAAAGGATAGGCCAGATCCAAACATGAAATTTTAAATTGGAGAACTGCCAATTTCAATGGATTTAGACAAGAATATTTAAAAACTGATTGGGGGCACATGTTCGAGGTAAAGGGACGGGTGGAAAATGGGAAGCCTCCAGGAATGAGATAACGAGAGTCCAGAGAAATTATACTCCTGTTAGGTGAAAGGAAAGGGTGGTAGGTATGGGGAATGCTGGATGATCAAAGGAATTGAGGGTTTGGTTAAGAAAAAGATAGAAGCATATGTCAGGTATCTAAAGGTTAGATCGAGTGAATCCTCATAAAAATATGAAGACAGTAGGAGTATACTGAAGAGGGAAATCAGGAAGACATGAAAGGGACACAAGATGGATTCGGCAAATAGAGTTAAGGAGAATCCAAAGGGTTTTTACAAATACATTAAGGAGAAAAGGGAAACAAGGAGAGAATAGGGCCCCTCAAAGATCAGCAAGGCAGCCTTTGTGTGGAACCAAAGGAAATGGAGATATACTAAACGAGTATTTTGCATCAGTATTTATTGTGGATAAGGACGTGGAAGATATGGAATGCAGGAATGCAGGTGGTGACATCATGGAAAATGTCCATAATACAGAGAAGGAAGTGTTGGATATCTTGAAACGCATAAAACTGTATAAATCCTCAGGACCCTGATCAGGTGTACCCGGAACCTCTGTGGGAAGTTAGTGAAGTGATTTCTGGGCCTGTTGCTGAGGTATTTATATCATCAATAGTCACAGGTGAGGTGCCAGAAGGCTGGAAGTAAGCTTACATGTTGCTACTGTTTAAGAAAAGTGGTAAGGACAAAATAGGGGACGATAGACCGGTGGGCCTGACGTCGGTGGTGTGCAAGTTATTGGAAGGAACCCTGAGGGACAAGATGTAAATGTATTTGGAAAGGCAAGGACTATTCGGGATGGTCAACATGGCTTTGTGCGAGGGAAATTATATCTCTCAAACTTGATTGAGTATTTTGAAGAAGAAACAAAGATGATTGATGAGGGCAGAGCAGGAGACGTGATCTATATGGACTTCAGGAAGGCGTTCGACAAGGGTCTGCATGGGAGACTGATTAGCAAGATTAGATCTCATGGAATACAGGGAGAACTAGCCATTCGGACACAGACCTGGGTTAAGGGTAGAAGGCAGAGGGTGGTGGTGGAGGGTTGTTTCTCAGATTAGAGTCCTGTGACCAGTGGAGTGCCACAAGGATTGGTGCCGGGTCCACTACTTCTCATCATTTATATAAATGATTTGGATGTGAGCTTAAGAGGTACAGTTAGGTAATTGCAGATGACAACAAAATTGGAGATGCAGTGGACAGCGAAGAAAGTTACCTCCGATTACATCGGGATGTTGATCAAATGGGCTGAGAAGTGGCAGGTGGAGTTTAATTTAGATAAATATGATGTGCTGCATTTGGGGAATGCAAGCCTTCGGAAGACTTTTACACTTAATGGTAAGGTCCTGGGGAATGCTGCTGAACCAAAGGTCCTTGGAGGTCAGGTTCATAGCTCCGTGAACGTGGAATCGGAGGTAGATAGGATAGAGAAGAAGGTGTTTGGTATGCTTTTCTTAATTGGTCAGAGCATTGAGTACAGGAGTTGGGAGGTCATTTTGCGGCTGTCCAGAACATTTTTGGAATATTGCGTGTAATTCTGGTCTCTTTCCTATTGGAAGGATTTTTTGAAACTTGAAAGGGTTCAGAAACAAAAATTACAAGGATGTTGCCTGAGATGAAGGACTTGAGTTATAGGGAGAGGTTGAATACGCTAGGGCTGTTTTCCTTGAAGCGCCACAGGCTGAGGTGTGACAGTCATAGAAGTTTATAAATTCGTGAGGAGCATGGATTGGGTACATAGACAAGGTAATTTCCCTGGGGTGGGGTAGTCCAGAACTAGAGGGCAAAGGTTTAGGGTGAGTGGGGAAAGATACAAAGGAGACCTCAGGGTAAACGTTTCCATGCAGAGGGTGGTGTGTGCGTGTATGGAATGAACTGCCAGAGGAAGTGGTGGAGGCTGGTACAATTGCAGCATTTAAAAGGCATCTGTATGGGTATATGAATAGGAAGGATTTGGTGGGATATAGGCCAGGTGTTGGCAGGTGGGACTAGATTGGATTGGGATATCTGGTAGCATGGACGTAGGTTCTCATTCCATGCTGCACATCTCTCTGACTCTATGACTCAGACAGCTATTTACAGTTCAGTCCGGCTTATACTGCTCATGTCAATAACTCCAAATTAC
>NW_025212642.1:0-21298 GCF_004010195.1 Chiloscyllium plagiosum | reverse complement strand
TAGACAGATCCTCACAATTCAGTGTAGGATATACTGTCCATGTTAATAACTGGAAAATACCGTGTAAACTCAGACAGCTGTTCACTGTTCAGTGCAGCTTACACTGCTCATGTCAATAACTACCAGCTACATGGTAAACTCAGGCAGCTACTTACAGTTCAATGCAGGATGCATTGCTCATGTGAATAACTTCAAACTACAAGGTAAACTCAGAGAGCAATTTACAGTTCAGTGCAGGTTATACTGCTCATGCTAATAACCAAAAACTACAGGGTAAACTGAGACAGAAATTTGCAGTTCAGTGTAGGATATACTGCTGATGTCAATAACAATAAACGTCAGGGTAAACTAAAGCAAGTATTTACATGGTTTACTGCCCATGTTAATAACTAAAACATTACCGGTACACTCAGATAGCTATTTACACTACAGCAAGGTATACTGCTCATGTAAATGACTAAAAAATTACAGGGTAACTCAGAGAGCTAAGAACAGTTCAGCACAGATATACTGCTTATGTCAAGAACTTCAAAATACAAGGTAACCTCAGAGAGCTATTTACAGTTCAATGCAGAATGTCCTATTCATTTCTATAACTAATAAGGACAGTGTAAAATCAGGCATCTATTTACACTTCAGTGCAGGGTACGCCACCCATGTCAATAACTTCAAACTACATAGTAAAGTCAGAAAGCTATTTTCAACTCAGAACAGGCTATACTGATCATGTCAATACCTACAAAGTATAAGGTAAACTCAGACAGCTATTTTCCGTTCAGTGGAGAGTATACTGCTCATGTCAAGAACTTCAAATTACAGGACCAACGTGACAGATATTTAAAATTCTATGCAGATTATACTGACCATGTCAGAAAATACAAACTACAGGGTAAACTCAGAAAGCTATTTACAGTTCAGTGCAGGTTATACTACTCATTTAAATAACTAATAACTACAGTGTAAAATCAGACATCTATTTACACTACAGTGCAGGGTTATCTGTTCATGTCAATAACTATGAACTACAGTGTAAACTCAGAGAGCTATTTACTGTTCACTGCAAGTTATATTGCTCATGTCAATAATTAAATATTTACAGAGTAACTTCAGTGAACTATATACAGTTCAGTGCAGGGTATACTACTCATGTTAATCACTAAAAAGTACAGTACATACTCAGACAGCTATTTACAGTTCAGCGCAGATTACACTGCTCATATCAATAACTACAAACTACAGGGTAACCTCAGACAGATATTCACAGTTCAGTGCAGATTACACTGCTCATGTCAATAAAAACAAAACACAGGGCAAAATCAGAGATCTAGTTACAGTCCAGGTTATACAGCTCCTGTCAATAACTAGAAACAACAGGGTAAACTCAGACAGGTATTTATAGTTCCGTGCTTATGTTTTTAACTACAAACTACATGGAAAACTCAGAGAGCTAGTTGCAGTCCAGTGCAGTGTATACTGCTCATTTCAATAACTGCAAATTGCAAGCTAAACTCAGACAGGAATTTACAGCTCAGTGCAGGGTGTGCGACACATGCCAATAGTTTACCCTGCAATTATTAATTATTGACATGAGTAGCACACTCTGCACGGAGCTTTAAATTACTGGCTGAGGTTACCCTGTAGTTTGTAGTTATTGACATGGGCAATGGACCTTCCACTGATCTGTAAATAGCTCGCTGAGGTTACCTTGCCGTTTGCAGTTATTGCTATGATCAGTTTAACCCACACTGAAATGTAAATAAATGACTCCGTTTATTCTACAATTATTAAAGTTCAGTGCAGGGTAAACTGGTCATATCAATAACTATAAATTAGAGAGTAACCTCAGTGAGCTGTTTACAGGTCAGTGGATGGTACATTGCTCATGTCAATAAGTACAAACTTCAGGGTAATCTCAGACAGTTTTTTCCAGTCCAGTGCTGGTTATGCTGCTCCTGTCAATAACTACAAACCACAACATAAACTCTAACAGATATTTACAGTTAAGTGGAGATTATACTTGTCACCATCAAAACAGCGGACAAAGAGGGTGCTGTGGTAGTTTGCTGTACTGATCTCTACACCACTGAAGCCAGGCACCAACTCGAAGACACCTCCTTTTATCGCCCCCTCGACCATGACCTCACCCGCTTCTACCTCTTCCCCAAGATCCACAAACCTAACTACCCCCAGCCGCCTATCATCTAAGCCTGCTCCATACCATATAATTCACCTGCACCTACCTCGATAATGTCCTATCCCCCGGTCCAGCAACTCCCCACATACATTTGGGACACCACCCACGCCCTCCACCTCCTCCAAATCTTCCGTTTCCCCGGTCCCCAATGCCTCATCTTCATAGTACACATTCCTTCCCTCTACAGCTCCACCTGCCATGGCCAGGGTCTCCAAGTCCTCCGTTTCTTCATCTCCCAATGTCCCCACCAGTACTCTTCCACTGACTTCTATTTCGGTAGGCTGAACTGATACTGGCCCCAGCTATGCCTGTCTCTTTGTTGGCTACATAGAACAGTCCATCTTTCGGTGCCATACTGGTACCAGTCCCCTCTTCCTCCACTACATTGATGACTACACCAGCGCTACCCAGTAATCATGCGAGGAGGTTGAGCAGTTCATTAACTTCACCAACACATTGCACCTCCACCTAAAATTCACCTGGACCATCTCGGACAGTTTCTCCCCCTTCCTAGACCTCTCCATCTCCATCCACGAGGACTAAATCAACACTGACATTTTTTAAAAACCTACTGACTCCCACAGCTACTTGGATTACACCTTCTCCCACCCTACTTCATATTCCCAATTCCTCCGTCTTTGCCGCATCTGCTCCCACTTCCTTCACATATCACACCAGATGGCCTCTTTCTTTTAAGACTGAAATTTGCCCTGTCACATGGTTGACGATGCATCTCATCCAGGTCACGCATCTTTGCCTTTGAAAGCCATCCCTCCAACCGTAACAAGGGCAGAACCCCCAGTCTTCACCTTCCTCCCCACCAACCTCCACATGAATTGCATCACCTGCCGATATTTCTGCCACCTACAAATGGACCCCACCACCTTTCCACCCCATCCGCTTTCCGCAAAGACCTTCCCTCCGCGTCCAGCTGGTCAGGTGCATGTCCCTACCAAAATAGCCACCCCTCCTGGCATCTTCTCCTGACACTGCAGCAAATGCAAAACCTGCGGCCACACCTCCCCCCTCACCTCCGTAGAAGGCACCAAAGGGGCGTTCCACATCCATTAAAGTTTCAGCTGCACTTTCACACGTCATTTATTGTAGTTGTTGTCCCGATACGGTCTCCTCTCCATTTGGGAAACTGGACGCCATCACGCAGCGTGCTTCAGGGAACAGCTCTGGGACATCCACACTAATCAATCCCACTGTCCTGTGGCTGAACATTTCAACTCCCCCTCTTACTCTACCGAGGAAATGCAGGTCCTGGGCCTCCTCAATCACCATTCGCCCACCACCCTATGCCCGGAGGAAGAACGCCTCATCTTCCGCCTTGGAACACTTCAACCCCAGGACATCAATGTGGACGTCGCCACTTTCCTCACTTCCCCTTCCTCCACCTTACCCCAGTTCCAACCTGCCAGCTCAGCACCATCCTCATAACCTGTCCTCCCTGCCAATCTTCATTCCCATCTATCCACTCCGCCCTCCTCTCTGACCTATCAGCTTTACCCCACCTCCATCCACCTATTGCACTCTCAGCTACCTTCTCCCCAACCCAACCCCACGCCCTCCCTTGTATCTGTCCACCCCCGAGGCTTCCAGCCTCATGCTTGAAAAAGGGATCCGGCCAGAAACGTCAATTTGTCTGCTCCTCTGATGTTGTCTTACCTGCTGTACTTTCCCAGCAACACAACCTCAACGCTGATCTCCAACATCTGCAGACCTCACTGTCTCCAAATATTTGCCTTATTGTCCCCAGCTCCAGAGACACCAGCAAGTTCACACTGGAGAGAAACTTTTCAACTGCTCCCACGTTTGATAGAATAAACTCGTTCATCCAATCGGCTGACACACCCACGTGTTCACACTGGAGAAAAACCATTTCCTTGATCAATGTGTAGAAAGGGATTCAGTCAGTCATCCTCCAGACTGAGACACCAGAAATTTCACACTGGGGTGGGGGGCGGAATATTGTTCATCTACCTCCTGGGATACATCCAGTCACCCAGCCTCCTGAGACCACTATTGATTTCACACTGCGGAGAAAACAAGACATCTGCTCTGAATGTTGAAACGACTTCCGTTCGGGATCCAACCTGAGGATACACCAATGAATTCACACTGGAGAGAAACCATTCACTTGCTGCATGTGTGGGAGAGGATTCACTCAGAAAACCAACCTGTGAATACAACGGTGATCTTACACTGGGGATACAGTATTCACCTGCTCTGTGTGTAGAAAGTGATTCAGTCAGGTATTCAACTTACTATCACACCAGCGAGTTCACACTGGGGAGAGACCATTTACTGGCTGTGATTGGAGGGAAGCATGCACTTTGTCACCCAAACTGCTGAGATGCCAGCGAATTCATAAGTGTGCATAGTATAGAGTTTTGTTTTCTTTTATTTACACCGAGTAATTGAAAATGGTCTTTAGCAGCTAAAATGTTAAAACAATTGTGTATCTGGAATACCTGGTTTTAGAAATAATCAACTTAGTGCTGTGTACAGATACATTCTTATTATGTGAAGGTAACCAATCTACACAGTGTGTGAACAGGGATGGTCTGCTTCATTTGGACTGTTTAAACACCCAGAAGGTCATGGAGTGATGACAGGAGGTGGATTTTGAACTCATTGACATCCATTCCAAACTATGCATTCTGGGGTTTGTTTCTGATGATGTTTGGAAACACCGTCAGTCTGGTTATCCTTTGGAGACAAAAATAATATTGATCAGGTTTCTGTTAAACACATGGCAAACAAGTCGATTTCATATCTCAAAGGCAACTGGCTTTCTTCTGAAGGGCTCTCCATCTCACTCTGAAATCAGCTTCTACGTTTTATTTCTGGAAAGTCGTTCAGGATTTCAATAAATCTATTCAGTGGAAGAAATTATCGTCCAACCTTTTCTTAATCATTCACTCATGGTTTTGAAGCTTTAACTAAACTTATTGATTCACTCGAAAGAGGGATTTCCCTGATTTAGTCACTTCAAAGCTCACGTTACATGAAAATCGCTTTTGTTCACTTTTAAACTTGCGTGCTTCTGGTCCAGCATTTCCAAATCTCGTAAATAAATTTGTGTTGCAGACGTTTCTTCCCCTGTCTAGGTGATATCCTCAGTGCTTGGGAGCCTCCTGCGATGCGCTTCTGCGATGTTTCCTCCGGCATTTATAGTGGTTTGTCCCTCCCGCCACGGGTTGTCAGTTGCAGCTGTCCGTTGCAGTGGTCGGTATATTGGGTCCAGGTTGATGTGTTTGTTGATATTTGTCAACAAACAAATCGACCTGGACCCAATATACCTGCCACTGCAGCGGACAGCTGGAACTGACAACCGGAAGCGGCAGAGGAAAACCACTATAAATACCGGAGGAAACATCACAGAAGCGCTTCACAAGAGGTTCCCAAGCACTGAGGATATCACCTCGACAGGGGACGAAACATCTGCAACGCAAATTCCCAACTCGGCGAACAGAACCACAACAACGAGCACCCGGGCTACAAATCTTCTCACAAACTTTGATCTCGTGAATAAACTCATGAATTCTCTCTATCATCCCAATGAAACCGTTTGCATCCTTTCTGCCGTTTTTATGTCTCAGTAAACCACGTCCCTGGGCTTTCTAACATCTTTCTATCCAGGAAGCAGCATGTGTTCCCTTCCTAACCTCTTCACATGTCTTTGGTGGAGAATGAGGACAAGGATTACAGACAATGCTCTCACTGAGGGTGACCTAAAGATTTTACAGTTACAATATTTACTCTTTGCTTTTGAAATATGAGTTCTCTATTTATAAACTCTAATTAGGTAAAGCGTTATCTATCTAGTTCAGTTCAAATACATCACAGTAGGGCTCGAGTCATTCCAGTGCAGACTGGTTCTGGACAGTAAATACCATCACCAAAGGCCACCGTGGATCTGAAATCAATACTTTACACATAGTAATTGTCGAAGCTATTGTGTATCGTATTTCCGTGTTCTTGTCCACTTTGTTCATGTATTGAGTTCTCTAGCATGATTAATTTCTGAATAGAGACACCCCATTCACCTCTCATTAGAAACTCCATGTAGCATTGAATAATTGTACTCATATGCTTCCAGAGGACAGTCCTGCCATTACTTGGATGAATCAGTGAACATTCCCCACGTATCCTCGAAGGCAAGGATTTCCTTCTCCAGTTTAGGGGATCATTACAGCACCGAGCCCCATGCATGTGTTCATTAAAACCAAAAACAGTTGCAGCAAGATTTACAGATTAAAATTTTGCACTCTGCTTGCATTGGTTGTCCCAAAAGTTACTTTCCTCATCGTGGTATGTTTGTGGATGATAGCATTTTCTGAATATTAAGCAATGACATTATAATTTTGTCAGAACACTATCATTCGGTGTTCTTTCTTTCCCTTATGGTTCCCCGTTTAATATCCCTAATTTTCGCAGCTTTTTTTACTTTTCCATCTACTTCAATCAGTCTCGCTCCTGATTACCAATCCGAGAGAATGCCATAATTTTGTCATTTATATGCAGTGCAGCTGTCGGGCGCGGTGACCAAGTGGAAAGGCATTGCTCATGTGAATCAAGTAGCAGTAGCGGGCTGGTGCCACCTGGCCATTCTATCGCAGTCACATTTAAAACATTTAAGGTAATCTTTAGCCAAATCATATTGGCAGAAAATAAGAAAAAAAACCCGAAAGAACTGTTGATGTTGAAATCCAAACAAAAACAGAGGTTGCTGGAAAGGTTCAGAAAGTTTGGCACCATCTGTGGATGGACGGACCCAGTGGATCTGAATCTTTAACTGTGATTCATCTGCATAGATGCTGCCAGCTCTGCTGAGATTTTACAGCAATTTCTTTTTTTGCTTCAGATCGGCAGATTTTTTGGCAGTTTATGAGAACTGTACTTTCCAGAAGCAAACAGACAGCACGGACCTGGTAGTGTGAAATGAGACAGGAATAATGAATGAGTCACGAGAATGATGTTGGAAATGCACAGGGGGTCAGGCAGCATCCGAGGAGCAGGAGAATCGACGTTTCAGGCATCAGCCCTTCATCAAGAATGAGGTTTGTGAGTCGGCCTGAGGGGCACTGCTGAAGCCAGGTGCCAATTCGCAGATGCCCACTCTTACTGCCTCCAATCACAACTTCACCCCCCATCACCAAACCATCATCTCACAGACCATCCACAAGCTCAGCACCCCTGGGATCTCCCATCCACAGCCTCCAACCTCATTGTCCGTGAACCCCACGCTGACCGATTCTACCTCCTTCCTAAGATTCACAAAACTGACTGCCCCAGTCGACCCATTTTCTCAGCCTGCGCATGTTACGCTGGTCTCATCTCTTCCTATCTCGGCACCATCTTGTCTCCCCAGTCCAGGAAATCCCTGTCTTCGTTCGTGACACCCTCTATGCACTTCACCTCCTCCAAGGTTTTCGTTTCCCTGAACGCCAACGTGTTATATTCACCATGGACATTCAGTCCCTATAAAAATCCATCTGCCAAGACGAAGGTATCCAAGCCGTCCATTTCTTCATCATACGCCATTTCAATCAGTTACCCTTCCATTGACACCCTCATTCACATGGCTGAACTGCTGTTCACCCTCATCAACTTCTCCTTCCAATCCTCCCACTTCCTTCAAACCAAAGGGGTAGCCATGGGCACCCGCATGGGATCCAGCTATGCCTGCCTATTTGTCAGATATGTGCAACAGTGAATCTTCTGCTGTTACATAGGCACCATGCTCCACCTGTTCTTCCACTACATTGATGAATCTTTTGGCGCCACCTTGTGTTCCCAAGAGGAGGATGAACAGTTCATCCACTTGACCAACACCTTCCACCCAGACCTCAAATTCACCTGGATCATCTTGGCAACTTCCCTCCCCTTCCTGGACCTCTCCATTACGGTCTCTGGCGACTGAATAATCACAGACATATACTGCAAGCCCACCGACTCCCACAGCAAGCTAGACTGCACCTCCTCCCATCCTACCTCATGTAAAAAACGCCATTTCTCATTCCCAATTCCTCCTCCTCCAGCACGTCTGTTCCGATGATGACCAATTCCACCTCAGAAAGTTCCGGTTGGTCTCCTTCTTTCACGAATTCCCTTCCCGCGTGTTTGACGATACCTTCCAGTGCATGTTCTCCACTTCACCACCACCAGCCTTGAACTCCATCCTTCCCAATGCAACAAGCACAGAACCCCCTGGTGCTAACCTTCCACCCCACCAACCTCTGCATAAAATGCATCATATCCCGCCACTTCTGCCACCTCAAAACAGATCTCACCACCAATGATATATTTCCCTCCCCGCCCCAATCAGCATTGCGAAAAGACCATTCCCGCCAGGACGACCTTGTCAGGTCCACACAGCCCCACCAGCCCACATCCCACTCCTGGCACCATTCCCTGCCACCGCAGTCAGGGTAAAACCAGCGCCCACAGCACTCCCCTCATGATTTTAGATTAGATTCCTTACAGTATGGAAACAGGCCCTTCGGCCCAACAAGTCCACACTGACCAGCCGAAGCGCAACCACCCAGACCCATTCCACTACATTTACCCCTGCCACTAACACTACGGGAATGTTAACATGGCCAATTCACCTGACCTGTATATCTTTGGAATGTGGGAGGAAACCGGAGCACCCGGAAGAAACCAACGCAGACACGGGCAGAATGTGCAAACTTCTCACAGTCAGTCGGGAATTGAACCCGGGTCTCTGATGTGGTGAGGCAGTAGTGCTAACCAGTGTTGAAACTTTATTGCTGGAACAGCACAGCAGGTCAGGCAGCATCCAGGGAACAGGAGATTCGACGTTTCGGGCACAGGCCCTTCTTCAGGACTGTGCCACTGTGCCACTGTACCACCATGCCGCTCATCTCCGTCCAAGGGCCCAAGAGATCCTTCCTCGTCCGTTGGAAATTCACATGTACTGCAACCAAGGTCAATTACTGCATTCGTTGCACCCAGTGTGGTCTCCTCTACATCAGGTAGACAGGACATCTTCTTGCAGATCATTTCAGAGAACATCTCTGGGACACCTGCACCCATCAACCCCACCACTCCATGATTAAACACTTCAAATCCCCTCCCCACTCCATCAAAGATGTACAGGTCATGATCCCCCTTCATCGCCAAACCGTTACAACTCAACGCCTGGAGGAGGAACGCCACATATTCGAACTTGGGAACCTAACACCACACGGGACAACTATGGATTTGAACAACTTCCTCATTTTTCCTCCCCACAAGCCCAAACCTTCAGATCGGCACCATCCCCTGGACCCATTTTATCACTGAATCCTCTTACCTATCATCTTCGCCCTCACCTTCATCCACCTCTCGCTTTCCCAGCAACCTCCCACAACCCCACACGCCTACCACTTATCTTTCAGCCCCGACTCACAAGACCTATTCCTGATGAAGGGCTATGCTAGAAACGTGAATTCATCTGCTCCTCTTATGCTGCCTGACCTGCTGTGCAGTTCGAACACAACATTCCCGACTCAGCTAACCAGCATCGGCAGTCCTGACTTTCTCCAGGAATAATCAATGACCTCAGAAAGAAGATGCCCCTGGATTGCAATGATCACAGTGTGACTGAGTTTTGTGTTTATTTTTGGTGAGGGCAGGCTGGATCTGAGACGAGCGCTTAACACCTAAGCAACGGGAATGGTATCAGATAGCGAAGTTAAGGCGGGCTGAAGTGAAGTGGAAACTTCTGTCAGAAGGTGGATCAGTACAACTGCGTCATATCACCCAAACTGTAAAAGACATGTAGAATGAACAAAGCACCTTGAATGCAGGCAGAATGCCAGGTAAAGTGGAATGGAGACAATACGATACACTGAGATGGAGTGGAATAATTTATGAGAAAGTGTTCAATATTTAAGATATTTTACGTAGAGACTGTCGTCACATTGGAAAAAGGAATTACTTGCAGTGTAACAGCGATATTTGCCTGTGACATCACAGTGCTGAGAGACACTGACATAGATTCTTCTGTAGCAGCGTGGCCTAGTGAAAGCATGATCGGCCCATCAACCAGAATTCAATACTTCAAATTCTCCTCTGCGCTGTACAACTTATTTGCTGTTTCTGTAGTCCGATCTCAATTGCTTCACAGTGTATCTTCTTCTGCTTCCTGCTTCACGTAAACACTTGAAACCTGAACAAATCAACATTGTTTCCACTTTCACGCATCTTTTGTAACTCCTGAGCTGACACAGGTACGATTGAGCCATTGGCCTTCTCGAGCGCACTCATTCTGGTATGATCTGAATGATAAAGTGCACTGTGTCTAATCCGCAGGACACACTGCAGAATTTCTCCAAGCGGGACGGTGTTGTTTATCCCATTCCCGCGGACTGAGCTGTCTCCATTGGCAGAGTATTCAGACATATCCCTCCACTTCCAGGCAGTGTCAGGGGACGGAAGCACGGATGCGCTCTGAAGCTTCCACTCACTGGCACAGCCAAGTGCATCATCCGCTGGAATTTAGCAACTTTGAGTCCGAACCTCCTCCGAATATCATTTATTTGAGACAGAGAGGAAGATGCTGAGCTGGTGGTAAAGGGAGAAATGGGCTGCGGACTGTCTTCCCTCAGTAAAATTCAAATAAATGCGTTTATGTATCGCCTGTTTTGTGTTCAGAATCCATCTTCACAGAGCAATCCTGCAGAAAGGCTGTTGTGTCAGAGGCGTCGGCTTCTTTGCTGCAATCGGGCAGCAGTTAACATCTGAGCCCCAGCTGTCCCAGATGAAGAGACTCCGAGTGAAACTTTCATTCAATGAGAGCCATCCGCACAGCCCTGAGTTGCGGGGCTGCATGCAGTGCAAAGAGGAAGGGAGGGTTAAAAACGAGCCATTGTTTCTCCTTCATCCGCTATGCCCCAGAGACATGGAGATGAACAGCAGTGACGTGGGACGTCCGTCATGTGCCGATAGAAGCCGTTCAGCCGATCGAGTCCAAGGCAACTCTCTATTGGTTGCTTCTCTCTGAGGTTATTCATCATCAGTGGTGTTTGTTCTAATAATGGGGAACTGTGTCTGTGTCGAAATGCTGTCTCCAATATGTTCATCCACATGTCATTCACGGCTTTTCATTTCAGCGGAGGACCCTGCTGTGTGACACAGTGTGGGGAATAACTGCAAGGCGTCATGAGCATGGGACACACCACAACCGACACCTCTCACCTTCACCAGTGTATTCCCAGCTCAGGCAAGTGACTTTGCGAATCAGATCAAAGCAGACCGACAGAGAACAGGAAAATAGCTTCCATACCTTCATAAGTGTGTTTCCTCAAATGTGTACATTTGGCGGGTGTATCAATACGAGATATTTATTTCAGATACCATTGAGTGACAGGACGCAGAAGGCTCATCAATATGTCTTGGGAAGAACGGAGCACTGCTATAAAGGAACACTGGCAGGGGCAGTACCACACTGAAAGCTGGAATTGTCAATCAGCAGAGGATGCATTTTATCCATTAATTTCTGGTTTCAGGGCCTAGCAGGCTTCTGCTGGGCCGCTGTGTTAGCGCTGACCACAGCAGTTTCCCGCAGTCTTCAGCTTTTTGTAGCATGTACCTTCGAGGATGACGTCAAAAGATCATCAGTGTTATTGTGTGATACACTGGGGCACAAATGTGTCCCAGCTGTGTGAATATAACCATTCTGGAACTTCCCAAATTCTGTTGATTTAACTGCGGTTTCACTCAGCATGACAAAATATGCCACACTGCAGATTGAAGCCATGCAGCCCACCTTCGCTGTGCTGGCTCCACACAATGACGAAATAACTGTGATTGATTGATTGTCACATGGATGCAAGTGCAGTGGAAAGTTTTGTTCTCAATTGATAAAGGCAGATTATATGAATTAAGGACATGCAGATCACAGTGTGAGTAAAGCAAAATTTGGATATACTCAGAAATTCAGGTTAATCCGTATAGGACGTGCACTCAGCAAGATCTGCATTGGCAGGATCAGCATTATTTCCAGTTAGACAATCCATTTCTCAGAGCAGTAATGACCTAGAAGATGGTGGTCTTGAACTTGCTGGTGCGTGTTTTAAAGCTTTGGAATCTTGAACTGACGTTGATCTCATAAAAATCATATCTTCGCAGTCAAAAGTGAGGCAGTGAGCAAAATTCCAGTGCTCATCCGGGATGTGATCCCAAGTCCTCTCACATGTAAGTTACCCGCCTGAGGCGGTAACACACTAGAGACAAACGAGCCAGAACGGCGCCAGATATGGTCATCATAAATCCGGTGATTTTTCTTGTAAGCTAAGGTATTTTTGCTGTTTCGGAGTGAAAGCAGCACAGAGTTTTAATAACAGCCCCCTTTCCATTCTGACGCGCTTCTCCCAGGAGGCTGCGCTAGTTGCTTCCCCCGGGCGTTCTCCGTTGATGACTGGACAAACTCATCTTCTATTGGCAGGCAGTGCTGGTGGAGAGTAGCATGAAGGCGCTCTTCGCCTCCCTATTAAACAGAGGGTTGTGGAGCGGGGGAGGGGGCTAATGGGGGAGTGTATCTGTGTGTACCTATCAGTGTGACAATGGGAATGTATCTGTGTGTGCCTGTCAGTGTGACAGTGGGAGTGTATCTGTGTGTACCTATCAGTGTGACAATGGGAATGTATCTGTGTGTGCCTGTCAGTGTGACAGTGGGAGTGTATCTGTGTGTACCTATCAGTGTGACAATGGGAATGTATCTGTGTGTGCCTGTCAGTGTGACAGTGGGAGTGTATCTGTGTGTACCTATCAGTGTGACAATGGGAATGTATCTGTGTGTGCCTGTCAGTGTGACAGTGGGAGTGTATCTGTGTGTACCTATCAGTGTGACAATGGGAATGTATCTGTGTGTGCCTGTCAGTGTGACAGTGGGAGTGTATCTGTGTGTACCTATCAGTGTGACAATGGGAATGTATCTGTGTGTGCCTGTCAGTGTGACAGTGGGAGTGTATCTGTGTGTACCTATCAGTGTGACAATGGGAATGTATCTGTGTGTGCCTGTCAGTGTGACAGTGGGAGTGTATCTGTGTGTACCTATCAGTGTGACAATGGGAATGTATCTGTGTGTGCCTGTCAGTGTGACAGTGGGAGTGTATCTGTGTGTACCTATCAGTGTGACAATGGGAATGTATCTGTGTGTGCCTGTCAGTGTGACAGTGGGAGTGTATCTGTGTGTACCTATCAGTGTGACAATGGGAATGTATCTGTGTGTGCCTGTCAGTGTGACAGTGGGAGTGTATCTGTGTGTACCTATCAGTGTGACAATGGGAATGTATCTGTGTGTGCCTGTCAGTGTGACAGTGGGAGTGTATCTGTGTGTACCTATCAGTGTGACAATGGGAATGTATCTGTGTGTGCCTGTCAGTGTGACAGTGGGAGTGTATCTGTGTGTACCTATCAGTGTGACAATGGGAATGTATCTGTGTGTGCCTGTCAGTGTGACAGTGGGAGTGTATCTGTGTGTACCTATCAGTGTGACAATGGGAATGTATCTGTGTGTGCCTGTCAGTGTGACAGTGGGAGTGTATCTGTGTGTACCTATCAGTGTGACAATGGGAATGTATCTGTGTGTGCCTGTCAGTGTGACAGTGGGAGTGTATCTGTGTGTACCTATCAGTGTGACAATGGGAATGTATCTGTGTGTGCCTGTCAGTGTGACAGTGGGAGTGTATCTGTGTGTACCTATCAGTGTGACAATGGGAATGTATCTGTGTGTGCCTGTCAGTGTGACAGTGGGAGTGTATCTGTGTGTACCTATCAGTGTGACAATGGGAATGTATCTGTGTGTGCCTGTCAGTGTGACAGTGGGAGTGTATCTGTGTGTACCTATCAGTGTGACAATGGGAATGTATCTGTGTGTGCCTGTCAGTGTGACAGTGGGAGTGTATCTGTGTGTACCTATCAGTGTGACAATGGGAATGTATCTGTGTGTGCCTGTCAGTGTGACAGTGGGAGTGTATCTGTGTGTACCTATCAGTGTGACAATGGGAATGTATCTGTGTGTGCCTGTCAGTGTGACAGTGGGAGTGTATCTGTGTGTACCTATCAGTGTGACAATGGGAATGTATCTGTGTGTGCCTGTCAGTGTGACAGTGGGAGTGTATCTGTGTGTACCTATCAGTGTGACAATGGGAATGTATCTGTGTGTGCCTGTCAGTGTGACAGTGGGAGTGTATCTGTGTGTACCTATCAGTGTGACAATGGGAATGTATCTGTGTGTGCCTGTCAGTGTGACAGTGGGAGTGTATCTGTGTGTACCTATCAGTGTGACAATGGGAATGTATCTGTGTGTGCCTGTCAGTGTGACAGTGGGAGTGTATCTGTGTGTACCTATCAGTGTGACAATGGGAATGTATCTGTGTGTGCCTGTCAGTGTGACAGTGGGAGTGTATCTGTGTGTACCTATCAGTGTGACAATGGGAATGTATCTGTGTGTGCCTGTCAGTGTGACAGTGGGAGTGTATCTGTGTGTACCTATCAGTGTGACAATGGGAATGTATCTGTGTGTGCCTGTCAGTGTGACAGTGGGAGTGTATCTGTGTGTACCTATCAGTGTGACAATGGGAATGTATCTGTGTGTGCCTGTCAGTGTGACAGTGGGAGTGTATCTGTGTGTACCTATCAGTGTGACAATGGGAATGTATCTGTGTGTGCCTGTCAGTGTGACAGTGGGAGTGTATCTGTGTGTACCTATCAGTGTGACAATGGGAATGTATCTGTGTGTGCCTGTCAGTGTGACAGTGGGAGTGTATCTGTGTGTACCTATCAGTGTGACAATGGGAATGTATCTGTGTGTGCCTGTCAGTGTGACAGTGGGAGTGTATCTGTGTGTACCTATCAGTGTGACAATGGGAATGTATCTGTGTGTGCCTGTCAGTGTGACAGTGGGAGTGTATCTGTGTGTACCTATCAGTGTGACAATGGGAATGTATCTGTGTGTGCCTGTCAGTGTGACAGTGGGAGTGTATCTGTGTGTACCTATCAGTGTGACAATGGGAATGTATCTGTGTGTGCCTGTCAGTGTGACAGTGGGAGTGTATCTGTGTGTACCTATCAGTGTGACAATGGGAATGTATCTGTGTGTGCCTGTCAGTGTGACAGTGGGAGTGTATCTGTGTGTACCTATCAGTGTGACAATGGGAATGTATCTGTGTGTGCCTGTCAGTGTGACAGTGGGAGTGTATCTGTGTGTACCTATCAGTGTGACAATGGGAATGTATCTGTGTGTGCCTGTCAGTGTGACAGTGGGAGTGTATCTGTGTGTACCTATCAGTGTGACAATGGGAATGTATCTGTGTGTGCCTGTCAGTGTGACAGTGGGAGTGTATCTGTGTGTACCTATCAGTGTGACAATGGGAATGTATCTGTGTGTGCCTGTCAGTGTGACAGTGGGAGTGTATCTGTGTGTACCTATCAGTGTGACAATGGGAATGTATCTGTGTGTGCCTGTCAGTGTGACAGTGGGAGTGTATCTGTGTGTACCTATCAGTGTGACAATGGGAATGTATCTGTGTGTGCCTGTCAGTGTGACAGTGGGAGTGTATCTGTGTGTACCTATCAGTGTGACAATGGGAATGTATCTGTGTGTGCCTGTCAGTGTGACAGTGGGAGTGTATCTGTGTGTACCTATCAGTGTGACAATGGGAATGTATCTGTGTGTGCCTGTCAGTGTGACAGTGGGAGTGTATCTGTGTGTACCTATCAGTGTGACAATGGGAATGTATCTGTGTGTGCCTGTCAGTGTGACAGTGGGAGTGTATCTGTGTGTACCTATCAGTGTGACAATGGGAATGTATCTGTGTGTGCCTGTCAGTGTGACAGTGGGAGTGTATCTGTGTGTACCTATCAGTGTGACAATGGGAATGTATCTGTGTGTGCCTGTCAGTGTGACAGTGGGAGTGTATCTGTGTGTACCTATCAGTGTGACAATGGGAATGTATCTGTGTGTGCCTGTCAGTGTGACAGTGGGAGTGTATCTGTGTGTACCTATCAGTGTGACAATGGGAATGTATCTGTGTGTGCCTGTCAGTGTGACAGTGGGAGTGTATCTGTGTGTACCTATCAGTGTGACAATGGGAATGTATCTGTGTGTGCCTGTCAGTGTGACAGTGGGAGTGTATCTGTGTGTACCTATCAGTGTGACAATGGGAATGTATCTGTGTGTGCCTGTCAGTGTGACAGTGGGAGTGTATCTGTGTGTACCTATCAGTGTGACAATGGGAATGTATCTGTGTGTGCCTGTCAGTGTGACAGTGGGAGTGTATCTGTGTGTACCTATCAGTGTGACAATGGGAATGTATCTGTGTGTGCCTGTCAGTGTGACAGTGGGAGTGTATCTGTGTGTACCTATCAGTGTGACAATGGGAATGTATCTGTGTGTGCCTGTCAGTGTGACAGTGGGAGTGTATCTGTGTGTACCTATCAGTGTGACAATGGGAATGTATCTGTGTGTGCCTGTCAGTGTGACAGTGGGAGTGTATCTGTGTGTACCTATCAGTGTGACAATGGGAATGTATCTGTGTGTGCCTGTCAGTGTGACAGTGGGAGTGTATCTGTGTGTACCTATCAGTGTGACAATGGGAATGTATCTGTGTGTGCCTGTCAGTGTGACAGTGGGAGTGTATCTGTGTGTACCTATCAGTGTGACAATGGGAATGTATCTGTGTGTGCCTGTCAGTGTGACAGTGGGAGTGTATCTGTGTGTACCTATCAGTGTGACAATGGGAATGTATCTGTGTGTGCCTGTCAGTGTGACAGTGGGAGTGTATCTGTGTGTACCTATCAGTGTGACAATGGGAATGTATCTGTGTGTGCCTGTCAGTGTGACAGTGGGAGTGTATCTGTGTGTACCTATCAGTGTGACAATGGGAATGTATCTGTGTGTGCCTGTCAGTGTGACAGTGGGAGTGTATCTGTGTGTACCTATCAGTGTGACAATGGGAATGTATCTGTGTGTGCCTGTCAGTGTGACAGTGGGAGTGTATCTGTGTGTACCTATCAGTGTGACAATGGGAATGTATCTGTGTGTGCCTGTCAGTGTGACAGTGGGAGTGTATCTGTGTGTACCTATCAGTGTGACAATGGGAATGTATCTGTGTGTGCCTGTCAGTGTGACAGTGGGAGTGTATCTGTGTGTACCTATCAGTGTGACAATGGGAATGTATCTGTGTGTGCCTGTCAGTGTGACAGTGGGAGTGTATCTGTGTGTACCTATCAGTGTGACAATGGGAATGTATCTGTGTGTGCCTGTCAGTGTGACAGTGGGAGTGTATCTGTGTGTACCTATCAGTGTGACAATGGGAATGTATCTGTGTGTGCCTGTCAGTGTGACAGTGGGAGTGTATCTGTGTGTACCTATCAGTGTGACAATGGGAATGTATCTGTGTGTGCCTGTCAGTGTGACAGTGGGAGTGTATCTGTGTGTACCTATCAGTGTGACAATGGGAATGTATCTGTGTGTGCCTGTCAGTGTGACAGTGGGAGTGTATCTGTGTGTACCTATCAGTGTGACAATGGGAATGTATCTGTGTGTGCCTGTCAGTGTGACAGTGGGAGTGTATCTGTGTGTACCTATCAGTGTGACAATGGGAATGTATCTGTGTGTGCCTGTCAGTGTGACAGTGGGAGTGTATCTGTGTGTACCTATCAGTGTGACAATGGGAATGTATCTGTGTGTGCCTGTCAGTGTGACAGTGGGAGTGTATCTGTGTGTACCTATCAGTGTGACAATGGGAATGTATCTGTGTGTGCCTGTCAGTGTGACAGTGGGAGTGTATCTGTGTGTACCTATCAGTGTGACAATGGGAATGTATCTGTGTGTGCCTGTCAGTGTGACAGTGGGAGTGTATCTGTGTGTACCTATCAGTGTGACAATGGGAATGTATCTGTGTGTGCCTGTCAGTGTGACAGTGGGAGTGTATCTGTGTGTACCTATCAGTGTGACAATGGGAATGTATCTGTGTGTGCCTGTCAGTGTGACAGTGGGAGTGTATCTGTGTGTACCTATCAGTGTGACAATGGGAATGTATCTGTGTGTGCCTGTCAGTGTGACAGTGGGAGTGTATCTGTGTGTACCTATCAGTGTGACAATGGGAATGTATCTGTGTGTGCCTGTCAGTGTGACAGTGGGAGTGTATCTGTGTGTACCTATCAGTGTGACAATGGGAATGTATCTGTGTGTGCCTGTCAGTGTGACAGTGGGAGTGTATCTGTGTGTACCTATCAGTGTGACAATGGGAATGTATCTGTGTGTGCCTGTCAGTGTGACAGTGGGAGTGTATCTGTGTGTACCTATCAGTGTGACAATGGGAATGTATCTGTGTGTGCCTGTCAGTGTGACAGTGGGAGTGTATCTGTGTGTACCTATCAGTGTGACAATGGGAATGTATCTGTGTGTGCCTGTCAGTGTGACAGTGGGAGTGTATCTGTGTGTACCTATCAGTGTGACAATGGGAATGTATCTGTGTGTGCCTGTCAGTGTGACAGTGGGAGTGTATCTGTGTGTACCTATCAGTGTGACAATGGGAATGTATCTGTGTGTGCCTGTCAGTGTGACAGTGGGAGTGTATCTGTGTGTACCTATCAGTGTGACAATGGGAATGTATCTGTGTGTGCCTGTCAGTGTGACAGTGGGAGTGTATCTGTGTGTACCTATCAGTGTGACAATGGGAATGTATCTGTGTGTGCCTGTCAGTGTGACAGTGGGAGTGTATCTGTGTGTACCTATCAGTGTGACAATGGGAATGTATCTGTGTGTGCCTGTCAGTGTGACAGTGGGAGTGTATCTGTGTGTACCTATCAGTGTGACAATGGGAATGTATCTGTGTGTGCCTGTCAGTGTGACAGTGGGAGTGTATCTGTGTGTACCTATCAGTGTGACAATGGGAATGTATCTGTGTGTGCCTGTCAGTGTGACAGTGGGAGTGTATCTGTGTGTACCTATCAGTGTGACAATGGGAATGTATCTGTGTGTGCCTGTCAGTGTGACAGTGGGAGTGTATCTGTGTGTACCTATCAGTGTGACAATGGGAATGTATCTGTGTGTGCCTGTCAGTGTGACAGTGGGAGTGTATCTGTGTGTACCTATCAGTGTGACAATGGGAATGTATCTGTGTGTGCCTGTCAGTGTGACAGTGGGAGTGTATCTGTGTGTACCTATCAGTGTGACAATGGGAATGTATCTGTGTGTGCCTGTCAGTGTGACAGTGGGAGTGTATCTGTGTGTACCTATCAGTGTGACAATGGGAATGTATCTGTGTGTGCCTGTCAGTGTGACAGTGGGAGTGTATCTGTGTGTACCTATCAGTGTGACAATGGGAATGTATCTGTGTGTGCCTGTCAGTGTGACAGTGGGAGTGTATCTGTGTGTACCTATCAGTGTGACAATGGGAATGTATCTGTGTGTGCCTGTCAGTGTGACAGTGGGAGTGTATCTGTGTGTACCTATCAGTGTGACAATGGGAATGTATCTGTGTGTGCCTGTCAGTGTGACAGTGGGAGTGTATCTGTCTGTCCCTGTCAGTGTGACAGTGGAAGTGTATCCACCTTTCCCTGTCAGTGTGACAGTGGGAGTGTATCTGTCTGTCCCTGTCAGTGTAACAGTGGGAGTGTATCTGTCTGTCCCTGTCAGTGTGACAGTGGGAGTGTATCTGTCTATGCCTGTCAGTGTGACAGTGGGAGTGTATCTGTCTATGCCTGTCAGTGTGACAGTGGGAGTGTATCTGTCTATGCCTGTCAGTGTGACAGTGGGAGTGTATCTGTCTATGCCTGTCAGTGTGACAGTGGGAGTGTATCTGTCTATGCCTGTCAGTGTGACAGTGGGAGTGTATCTGTCTATGCCTGTCAGTGTGACAGTGGGAGTGTATCTGTCTATGCCTGTCAGTGTGACAGTGGGAGTGTATCTGTCTATGCCTGTCAGTGTGACAGTGGGAGTGTATCTGTCTATGCCTGTCAGTGTGACAGTGGGAGTGTATCTGTGTGTACCTATCAGTGTGACAATGGGAATGTATCTGTGTGTGCCTGTCAGTGTGACAGTGGGAGTGTATCCTGTCTGTCCCTGTCAGTGTGACAGTGGAAGTGTATCCACCTTTCCCTGTCAGTGTGACAGTGGGAGTGTATCTGTCTGTCCCTGTCAGTGTAACAGTGGGAGTGTATCTGTCTGTCCCTGTCAGTGTGACAGTGGGATTATATGCACCTGTCCTTGTCAGTGTGATAATGGGAGTGTATCTGTCTGTACCTGTCAGTGTGTCAGTGGGAGTGTGTCCACCTATCCCTGTCAGTGTGACAGTGGGAGTGTATCTGACTGTCCCTGTCAGTGTGACAGTGGGAGTGTATCTGTGTGTACCTGTCAGTGTGACAGTGGGATTGTATGCACCTGTCCTTGTCAGTGTGATAATGGGAGTGTATCTGTCTATCCCTGTCAGTGTGTCAGTCGGAGTGTATCCACCTGTCCCTGTTAGCGTGATAGTGGGAGTGTATCTATCTGTCCCTGTCAGTGTGACAGTGGGAGTGTATCTGCCCCTGTTTGTGTGACAGTGGGGGTGTATCTGTCTGTGCCTGTCAGTGTGACATTGGGAGTGTATCTGTGTGTGCCTGTCAGTGTGACAGTGGGAGGGTATCCACCCATCCTTGTCAGTGTGACTGTGGGAGTGTATCTGTCTGTGCATGTCAGTGTGATAGGTGGGAGTGTATCTGTCTGTCCCTGTCAGAGAGACTGTGGGGGTGTATCTGTCTGTCCCTGTCAGTGTGACAGTGGGATTGTATCCTTCTGTCTCTGTCAGTCTGACAGTGGGAGTGTATCTGTCTGTGCCTGTCAGTGTGACAATGGGAGTGTATCTGTCTGTCCCTGTCAGCGTGACAGTGGGAGTGTATCTGTGTGTGCCTGTCAGTGTGACATTGGGAGTGTATCTCTCTGTCCCTTTCAGTGTGACAGTGGGAGTGTATCTGTCTGTGCCTGTCAGTGTGACAGTGGGAGTGTATCTGTCCCTGTCAGTGTGACAGTGGGAGTGTACCTGTCTGTGCCTGTCAGTGTGACAGTGGGAGTATATCTACCTGTCCCAGTCAGTGTGA
>NW_025212641.1:24984-27864 GCF_004010195.1 Chiloscyllium plagiosum | reverse complement strand
ATAGAAGGTGCTCGCTATGAAGAGAGGTTGAGTGTGTTAGGATTATTTTAATCAGAGAAAAATGAGATTGAGGTTGAACTTGAATGAAGCTTAAAAAATCATGAAGGGCATAGGCAGGGTGAATAGACATAAGACTTTTTTTCCCAGGGGAGGTGTTCAATAACGAGAGGTCACGCGTTCAATGTGACAGGTGAAAGGATTAAGGGAGATACACGCAGAACGTACTTTCCAAAGAGGGTGTAAGTGCCGGGAACGTGTTACCATCAGAGATAGTAATGGCAAGAATGCTAAATTCCTTGAAAGGGCGATGGGTAGATGGGGAGAAGAGGGATACAAATGCATAGATTTAGGTGATAGGTTTAGACAGTGGATCTGGATCGGCACAGGCTTGGAAGGGTGAAGGACCTCTTCCTGGTTTACAAATTTTCTATGTTCTTCTTGGTTCTAACGCGATATCATAGACAGTGTGGAATGTTATTAGAAACACAGCAGATCTTTCATCAGTTATACCGATCCTGGGTGTTTTCAGTATGCAGATAGACTGAGAGAAAGTTCGGTAGTGGATTGCAGGAAATCGAACCTGTGGATTGTGGACACGATGCTGTTTTGGGAGCAGCTTGTATTGGACCCCGCTGCGGAACAGGCGATATTAAATTTAGTATTGTTAATTCAGGCAGATGTGATAAGGGGAGTCAAGGTGAAAGAATGCTTCGCGGCCACTGATCATAACATGATTGAACTTGCTGTGCAATGTGAAAGGATGCAAGTAGAATCAGTGGTCATGGTATTACAGCTGAATAAAGGAAATGATTCGAAACATAATGGAGTAACTGTGTTAATATAAGTCGTAGAGGAGCCTTGCAGGACAATAAAACAGTGGAATAGCAATGAAAGGAGTTTGTGGGAGTGATTCAGTAGACATGGCAGAGATTCACCCAGAGGAAATATAAGCATGACTCAGGGAGTGTGAGGCAAGTATGGCTGACCCGTTAAGCCAGGACAATGACTAAATCCAAAAAGCAAGTGTATAATGTTGGGAAAGCCGATAGAAAATGAGAGGTTTGGGAAGCCTGCAAAGAACAATAGACGGCAACAAATAAATAAAGAGGGAGAAGATTAAATATGAGAGTAAGCTAGCCAGTAATATAACAGGAGACTTCAAGAGTTTCATGATATATATAAAGGGCAAGAGAGGCAGAAGTGGACATCGGGCCGCTGGAAATCAACGCTCGAGAGATCGTTGTGGGAAACAAGTAAATGACTGAGGAACTGAAAAATAACTTCGTGTCAGTCTTCATTGTGAATGACAGGGGAAATATCCCAAAACTTCAACATAGTGAGAGGATAGAGCTGAGTATCCTGGCCATAAACAATGAGAAGGAGTTAGAAAAGCTGAATGGCTGGAAGATGGATAACGTACCTGGGTTAGATTCACTACAGACCTGAGTCCTAATGGAAATTGCTGAATTGCTGAGACAGTAGAGACGTTCGTGGTTTTTCTGAGAAATCGCTCAAATCAGGCAGGCTCACAAAGGACTGGAAAGTCGCTAACTAGATTCTCCTGTTTAAAAAGTGAGTGAGGCAAAAGATGGAAAATTACAAACCGATTAGCCTAACCTTGGTGACAGAAGTGAAGAATGAAATTTTTAAATGCTTCGAAGTGCATGGTTTCATCAAGGGGAGGTGATGCCTCAAAGCTCGTATAATTCTTAGAAGAACGAACGAGCAGCTTAGACCAAGGGCAGTCAACGCTGGACTTCAAGAAGTCTTTTGACAAATACCTGCATGGAGCCTACTGAGAAAGATGAAAGGCCCATGGTAATAGAGCTAAATTACGAGCATGGATAGGCGATTGGCTGTCTGGCAGAGAGCAGAGAGTGGTGATGAAAACTGTCTTTCTCAGAATGGCTGCAGCTAACAGGTGGTGTCCTGCAAGGTTCTGTGTCAGGACGACAACATTTCACTTGATACATTAACAAGCCATATGAAGTAGTGAAGGGCAGTCTGTCTATGTTTGCAGATGATGCATCTTATAACCATTCAAATCGCCTTGGAGGGAGTTGTGTATTCGGACATCTCAGCTGGTGGACAAGGGATTTTAAATCCCACGTCCAATTTTTCACAAATGTAGCTTTGAATCCTTGCTTTTTGAGCTTAACCTTGGTTACTCATTCCAGCAGTAGCATAATCGTATTTAAAGTGAGACTTTATCTTGTTTGGTTTGATTAATGTTGCAGTAATATATTGAAAAATCAACACCCACCACCAGAAGTAGTGTCATTTGTCATTTTGCGTGGCATAACGTGTACTGTTAGCTATTTTGGGAACAACAGCTGAATTGTTGTTTGGACTCAGAAAGGAAATGGAACTCTGTAGTGGTTATAAAGTAACATAATGAGCTAAAATTAAAATAATTAGTAAAAATGGACACGGGAGTCTGAGGCAAAACCAGAAGACAACGTACACTGATTTATTTAAAATGTTCAAGTAGATTAGCGCTGCACATGATCAACTTCAAGCTATTGAAATTAAACAAATATGTACTGTGATAAAACACATACAGGAACAATTCTCTTTTGTTTTATAATCCGAGCAACCTGCCAAATTATATTTGATGATGAACAGAAGATCTACCATTTGGCATTCATAACGATATAATATGACGAACAAGAGAACGGAGGCAATGGGTAAGACATGTATTTACCAATTTAATAACGTCACACTCCGTCCATAGTTACAGAAAAGCAAATTAATACAATACGATTCGATCATTCAAGGGCTGCATCTAAACCCAACGTGCTGCTGAACATCTGCTATCTACAAAATAGTCAAACAATGTGCAGGTGTAATTTTGAAATGTGGAGAGAACATACGCAGAAA
>NW_025212641.1:8460-24435 GCF_004010195.1 Chiloscyllium plagiosum | reverse complement strand
ATTATCACAATTTCTAAACCAAACTGATGAGGTCTCACATCTTCTTGATTAGCCGGTAGTAAAGCAAAGATTGAAGGATAAAATACCAAATATTGACAGAGAAACAATAACTCCTGGAATAAAATTAGAGACCGATACAGACTATAGAGAGAAAGCAGGTACAGATTTAAGTCCAGTGACCCTTCTTAAATCTTGCACTCCAATTCCCTCTGCCATACAGCCATACGTGTTCAATTATCTGCGGCTCTGTTAAGTCACATCTCGGCTCTCAGCCGAAACTTACGACCTTTAATAAACATTATTGACAAATAACGAATCCGCCAATAGTCAAGACGGACAATGTTCAGCAGTTCCATTGGTGTGGCCATGGTGAAATTTCTCACAGGAGGAGAAAATGTTGTGAACTCTGCATTGACAGTGAAGGTCTCCCAAGAAAGCACGCCGTAAGCTGTAACTAATGTAATATATCCCTTTTAGAGTCTACAAATACGAAGAAGGTTTAAAATCTGCCTTACCCAAAACTACAAGATGCGTGTGCAACTCTTACACTTTTTCACGATTGTGCAATTGGTGTCTGCATCAGATGCTGAAAACGGAGCGACATGAAATTGTTTTGGCGTAGAGTTTATAGCTAGGACTAAAGATACTGACTTCAGTATTCCCGATTCTTACTGGTTAAATTATGGAAATTTAGCAGTGGAAGTCACACACTTCAGTTAAGTGTGTGACTTGAAAGTGAATTTGGTAACAACGTTATTAACATACACCTGCTCGCCAGGATAATTAAAGCAGATTCAGGATGTGTTTCTAAAATCCCTCTTTGGAACCCAACATAACCATAATCTCTCCCAATCTCGCTCTCTTTCGCTCCTCTAATCAACACCACAGCAGATGTTATCCTTCCTTTCTTGAAAGACGTTTGTGGACAAATCAAACAGCTTTCAGGCAGAGCTCAAATGGGATTTTCTGTTTTGGCGGACATCTCTCATGCACTTCTTTCTCATTTCAGTCACGTTCACAGGATTTTGGAAGTGGAGAATTTAAGTGGAGAAATGCAAATCAAATATCACATCAGAATCTCATAGTGTTACACATTTCTGGAAACCTGAATATTTTGGATTTTGAAAAGAAAAGTTAAAATCACCATTTACAGTCGGCCGAAACCATTATTTTGTCCCCTAGGTGGCAAGACTCTGTCGATGGCCAGACACAAGTGCAGTCATATCAGAAAGTGTGGTGCTGAAAAAGCAAACAGGTCAGGCAGCATCCGAGAAACAGAAGAATCGATATTTGCGGCATATGCCTTTCATCAAGAAGGGTTTGTGCCCGACAATTCGATTTCCCTGTTCCTCGGATGCTGTCTGACCAGCTCCGTTTTTCCAACACGCCTCACTCGACGCTGATCTCCACAGCTGCAGTGCTCACTTGCTCTACTGTCATAGTCGGTTGAAACTGTGTAAATATGTTGGTTGTGGAAAGCGAATCAATACCCATCTGACCCGGATACATATCGGCGCAGTCACACTGTAGAGAGGCGGTTCACCTGCGCAGAACATGAGTAGGGATTTACTAAGTTATCCCACCTGACGGCAAATCAGAAAGTTCACACTGAGAACAGATCATTCATTTAATCAGAGTGTGGGGAAAAAAGTACTCAAGCAACACGCTCACTAAAACACCAGCGAGTTCACATTGTGGAGAGACTATTCATGTTTTCCGAATGTGGAAAGGGATTGACTCAGCCATCCGACCAACTGAAACACGAACAGGTTCACAGTAATGCAAGACCACTTTAACTGCTGTATTTTGGAATGATTTAAATATTCGGCGGAACTTGTTAGCCGTTTGGATGTTTCCACTGGTACTGGGTTCACCAGCAAGTTCACACCATGCAGATGCCAATCAGCCGCCCCAAATGCAGAAAACGTTACTTTTGTTTCTAATCTGCTAAAGCACCAGCATATTCTCATTGAGGAGAGACACTTCGCCTGCTGCAAGTCTGGGGATTGTTTCTCTCAGTCATCAAATGTTCAAGCATGAGCAAGTACCCAAATAATTTACCATGATTGAATTTTGTTGTCACTGGCAGCCTGAATTGAACCTTGTTAACCAGGATCTATCTCTGCTGATTATTACTGCCTCGAGGCGAGCTATTTGTGTGAACATTCTGGATAATGAGAAATCAGTCTGCTTTGTTTTAAAATAATGCAGATGATCGAGGCCTGAAAGAAAAATTAACAGCTTGCAGGAAAAACTCAACAGGTCTGATATCATCAGTGGAGAGGTAAAAGTATTAAATGTTTTAAGTCTGATCCGACTGTGCTTTTGCACTGAAGTGGAGTGGAAATTATTATGGTGCAGCAAAGGAGGAGGTAGAGGACGTGAAATATTGTAAATGTGCCGAGAAAGCTAGTGGTGGTATTGGGATGTATAGATTTATAGGCACTGCGAGAGGTCAGTTTACAGAAAGAAAATAGGTTGGTTCTGCTGAGAGCAAACGTAATATCCATGACACTGGGTAGCTCGCAGGTTGAGAGTAGAGAGGGGGTATCAGAAGAGGGAGGTTGCTGAGAGGGAGCGTTGAAAGAGAGATTAGTGGTAACTCAAACATGGTAATTCAGAGTGGAGGACAGAGTTCCTGGTGTTTAGCTTTTGAACTCAGTGTTGAATCCTGAAGACTGTTCCTCCAGCTTGCGTGTTAACTGTAGATGATGCCGAGTTTTTTTTTGGTATCTCAGATGGCAGGTTGTCTTTTTGAATTGCTCGCCTTGTCTCTCCATCGTCACTTCCAGCAACAAGAGCGAGGAGCTCATGGAGCTTTTCTGACAGTGAAATGGAAGGGATCTGATCAGCTGCTTCCCTCCAACCACCCATCATTGGACAAGTCCCTAAATTACCTTTTAAAAATACGAAGTCCTGAGAAAGACACCAGGTCCCACAGTATCTGTAGAGTAACATAATTCCAAAGAAAAGTCATACTCAGCACAAAATGCTCACTCTGTTTCTCTCTTCAGAGATTTCACCACACCGAATTTCTCCAGTATCAGTGTTTCTAGTTTAGATTTCCATTATCGGCATCATTTTGCTTTCATTTGAGTCTCTGGATTTTCATAAAAGATCTGCACATGTAACTTTATCGAGCAATGTCAGAGCTCATCTTGGACAAATTTACTGATTTGCCTTCTTCCCAGACACTGCCAGGAAGTGGAGGAGGCTGGTACAATTGCAACATTTAAGAGGCATTTGGATGTGTATATGAATAGAATGGGTTTGGAGGGATATAAGCCGTATGCTGGCAGCAGGGAGTAGATTATGTTGGGATATCTAGTCGGCATGGACGGGTTGCACCGAAGGGTGTGTTTCCATGCTGTACATCTCTATGACTGTATGTCTCTGTGATCCAATTCCCCCATGTTCACTGATATTGTAATTGTCCTCTCGCTGTCTTCTGGTATCGTCATCCCCTCTTCTAGATTCACAGTCAGCATCCATCCCCAGAAATAACCGCGTTCCCTCGTCCACACAGAGTACTGACACATCTGCGACCTCCCTTTCCACTACTTGTACATGGTGTCGCCAAGAATTAAGCCTTTGTTTGTCCTATTCCTCATTAACACGCTTCCACTGTTTGAATTACACCATGCGCTGCTCGTTTTCACATTACCACTGAAATGACCTAGATATACCTCACCATGCTCCATCTCCATTCCGGTACTTCATGAATATCTTCCGCTTAAAACTCAGCGAATCAAAGCTGTCTTCTTTGTTTGCCGCTGAATGTTACTTTCGCTAATGTCCAATTCTGGAAACTGTCTAAAGACGAATCAATTTGTTCACAATCTTGCTGTTGTATTTTCCACCAGGATCAGTCTGTGATAATTTGTTCCAAAGGCAGAAAATGACGACTGCAGATGCTGCAGATCACAGTTGAGAATGTGGTGTTGGAAAATCACAACGGTGCAGGCAGCATCTGAGGAGCAAGAAGAGCGTATGCCCGAGACGTCGATTCTCCTTCTACTTTGATGCTCCCTGACCTGCTGCGCTTTTCGAGCAACACATTTTTAAGCTCTGATCCCCAGCATCTGCAATCCTCACTTTCTGCTAGGACTATAAAGTTTCGGGCATAAGCCTGCATTTCTGATAAAGGGTTGATTCCCAAAACATCGACTGTCCTACTCCTTGGATGCTGCCTGCCGTGTTGTGATTTTCCAACGCCACACTCTCGATAATGTGACCGATAGCAGACACAGCTCAGAGTGCCTTCTCTCCCACAGAAACTATGGCTCCATTATCTTATATCCCCTTGATGTGGAGAACAGAGGGCTTAGTGCAGTTCAAGCAAGCTCCCCACATACAGTCACCCGTTCCTATCCCTATGATGTGAGGAATAGAGGAGTGAATACATACCATGCAGCATCATCCCATGGTCCCATCTTTCCCTATCACCGTGATGTGTGGAATGAGCGATAAATGGTATTTCTGTAACATGAACCATGGACGAATTTCAATGACAGCACGCACCAAATTTGAAGAAAATTGTGCATCAAATCAAGGACTGAGGGGTAGGGAGCAGATGCGGTTTCCATATGTTTTTGAGGTTTAAGTTGGTTTCAAATATTGTATCAGCATGCCAAACATAAACTGGTCAGGGAAGTGTTGTATCAAGGGTCTTAGATTGGAGTTGATTTTCTGTTGAAACTTCCCGAGTTGGTGTAGTGGGCAGATAGGACGCAGAAGATGTCCAATGCAGCATAATATGAAGACTGAAAGGTAATGTAAAATATGAGGTACAATTCCAACGATGGTGTCGGAGCGCAAGGACGTGGATGTTTACATGCCTCACTAAAGGTGACAGGACAGTTCGAGAGTGATACATTAATGAAACATCAAGTGTGTTCAGCTTTATCACAGTGGCACAGAATACAAGAGCATGGAGATAACGTTGAATTTGTTCACCTTTGCTTTTCATATAATTCATGCCTCGCATGATTTTATAAACCCCTGTAAGGTGACCCCTCAGCATTGTACACTCACAACCAGAATTAAAAAAACGCAGCTTATTCAGGCTTCCCCTGTAGTTAAATCCTGCCTTTCGCGCCAAAACTCGTTAAATCGTTTCTGCAACCTCTCAAGTTTTGGAAAATCTTATGTGCAACAGGGAGAACAGCACAAAATGCAATATTCTGACCATGACACCCAAACTTTCATACTCTGTGTGGTGACCAATGCAGCGAAATGGGCCAGTTGCTTACTTCACAACGCTGTCCACTTGCAACTCCAATTTCTCAGAAATATGTACCAGCGCTCCAAAATCCCTTTGTTTGGTAATATACCCCATGTTCCAACCATTATCTGTAAATGTCCTGTCTTGATTTCTCTTCCCAAAATATAGCACCTCACATTCATAACAATTAAATTGCATCTGTCACTCCTCGGTCCATTTGCCCATGTGATAATATTCCGTTGTTCTCTCAGATCACCTTCCTCGCTGTGCATTGCACCACTTATTTTGATGTCAATTGTAACTTTAATATCGATACCTCTTATCTTATGATCCAAATCATTTATATAAATTCCAAAAAGCGATGGATCCTGCACTATCCTTATAGCACAGGACTGGTTCCAGGCTGGGAGACCAAATCTCAATCCTCTACCACCACCATCTCCATTCTGCCTTCAAGCTAATTTGAATCCAATTTGATTGGTCCCTCTGGACCCTATCAAGTCTGAGGTAACTAACCAGTCAACCATGCAGATCCTTACTGATCATTTGTTGAAATCAATAGATAATGTCTACAATTATGCCGTTTAAATCATAATTTTTACCTTTTCAATAAAGTCAGTCATGGCAATAACTTCTTAAGGGCAAAGCTATGCTGGCTATCCTTCATCAGTCTTTGCCTTTCAAAATGCATGAAATTCCTATGTCTCAGAAATCTCTCCGACAATTTACCCACCACTCATGTTCGGCTCAGCGGTTGAAGTTTCAGTGGTTCTTCCTTACTACCTATCCTAAAGAATGGCTTCATCTTAGCCAAATTTCAAGCATCTGGACGAACAGCCGTGTCTATTGAAGATACAAATCTCTCACAAAACTCGCAACCATCTGTGAGCTTGAACTTGAAAAACTAAGAGACACTTTATCAGGTAAATTAGTTAGAATCTTGAACTGTTCTTCCCCAGCAGAATTTAAAGTCTACTCAATGATAATTCAACATCTGGTGCTGAAGGACCTTTGCTAACTTAAGGTATTCGGGGACATGGGGCACAGATGAACCTGACAGCGCGAGATTTCCAGATCTCAACAACCCTCTGTTTTGGTACAGAAACATCTGAGCTCAATGTTGAGTGTATAGTTGTAAAATGCTCTATAAATCTATGAGCTGCTGTTGTAACAGATCCGATTTAGGTTCATTGGTATAATATCTGGAGATCGTGGATACACAGGTCAGAGTCAGAGTGACAGAGAATTAAACGACAAGGGAACAGAAGCTAAAGCTGATTCCTGACGAAGTGCTTATACCTGGAACGTCGATTGTGCTGCTCTGGGTAGCTGCCTGTTCTACTGCGCTTTTTCAGCACCACAATCTCAACTCTGATGTCCAGCATGTGCAGTCCTCACTTTCTCCTAATTGATTTCAAACTGACTGCGAAGCCTCTTCCAAGGATGCCGACCGTGAAGATGTTCTCCTCCTCTCTCCACAAGCAGATTCATAATGAAGGGCTAATGCTCGAAACATCGATTCTCCTTGTCCGTCGAATTTCCCTGACATGCTGTGTTTTTTCTAGCACCACTCTCTCGACCAGAAACTAAGGGTCAGCCGGCAGAATAAATGTAACTTTTCCACAAAGTGATCACCCAACCCCTATTTGATCTTCCCAAGGCTGATCATAAGCATTAATACAGGTCAATAAATTACAAGAAGTACAGACAAATGACGCATTTCTTTCAACTCCAAAATTTTGGTAAAATGCCCTAGAAAAAGTCCTTTATTGGCTGTGTGGGTTATAAAATCATGTTATGATTTGTTAGGCTATAGGATTAATATCATACGAGGTAAAGGAAAAAAAATGTCGAAATGGTGAGTTCTATGCCAGTTATTTTTGTTTTAGTATTAGCAGAATTTAACGTGAATCTCTCAGTGAAAACTTGATTCAGTCCTAGAAATGATTGATAGGAAAATCCCATCATGCAGTCACAGCAGATCACCACTGATTTCTCCGTGAGGCGGATGTTTGATTAAACTATTTCACAAATGCTCTGAGCAAGTGAAGAGCCTCTCTGCAATGTGAATCGTTGGTAAAAATCGTGGGACTTATGGTTTTTCCCATGGACCAGCTGCTGTTGTCCTTCTGGCAGTTGGGTATTTGGGAGATGGAGAGGCGATAATGAGCAATCCAATCTACTGACACATCACTGCATTCACACTGGGGAGAAGCTGTTTTCTGTTCCATATGCAGAAATGGATTTCCTCGGACATCCCACCTTCAGACACATCAACACGTTTAGACGGTATAGGCACCTTTTCAGTGCTCTGTCTGTGAGAAGTCATTTATTTTTTAAAAATCAGCTGATACCATAGAGATAACACTGGAGAGAAACAATGCTAATGTTCTGTGTGTAGGAAGTTTTTCACACAGTTAGCCAGCGAGTGCACAAGTAATCACAGGTGTTTGCTGCAGTGACTTTTGTCACTGATCATCACGGTAAGT
Source organism: Chiloscyllium plagiosum (assembly GCF_004010195.1). Classification (NCBI taxonomy): domain Eukaryota; kingdom Metazoa; phylum Chordata; class Chondrichthyes; order Orectolobiformes; family Hemiscylliidae; genus Chiloscyllium; species Chiloscyllium plagiosum. The sequence continues at coordinate 16,722 of NW_025212641.1, read as the reverse complement.
ACTAAATTCCTTCATTCTCACAGGTTAGGTTCATATCTACTGACTTTGAAATAGAAATACGAGTTGCTGCTTAATGACGATATTTAGCAGGCAATCCTGAGTTTTCTAATTGTTGTTATCTCATCCCACCATAGTGAACTTTCAGCCAAAAACTGACTCTGCTCGTTGGTGTAGCAGCATTCCACGATTCTTATCCCATTGTGCCACAGTGGCCCCATTCTGCCGCAGTGAACGTTTCTAGTGTAGCATTAAACAGACCCTTGGAACAGATCGCCAGTGGTCTTCGTGCTTTACCCTTCCAATGCTTTCATGCTCTTTATTTTCCATAGCGTTTCCTGTGGACGTACCAATCAACTTCATAAAGGGCAACTGATGTGCAACAAATTGTACTCTGGATGTGCAGGTTTTATCGCTGTGCTAGAAGGTTCGTTTTCAGACAATTCATCATCGTACATGTAACATCTTCAGTGAGCCTACGGAGAAGAACACGTGTTATGATCATAACCTCAACTTCAACGTGGTTTCCAAATCTTCTCAAATCTCGCTATTTATTGGGCTTTCCATACGTGTTCTCTATGAGTCTTGTTACAACACAATAGCGGTTCTTACACAAGATAGAGTCTCACAGTGTGAAAGATAATTTATTGGATCGGTTTCGCTTTTGTTCACACAGAGTGAACGGAGCGTCGGGATTATTGGGCCTTTATCAGATTAAAAACATCTATCTAATGGGTTATCATAAATATTACTGCAATCACATCAATTATTTTGCAATCTCTACTGATGGCACGAAGCGGGGGCTGATTGCAGTAGGTATGCGAGTTGTGGATACGCAAACATATGTAGGAGGATAACTGACAGTAAGGATGTAAAGAATCCGAAAGGGGAAATCGGTAATGTCAATGAGTGGGCAAATAATTGGCACGTGGAGTTCACAGGGAAAAATGTATGTGGTCATGCACTTCAGACTTAAGAAGCAAAAGTCAGGCTGTTATTTAATGATGAAGACTCAGACAAGAAGTACAGTGCGAAGGAATTTGGGTGACTCTAAGCATGAAACATAATGGTTTCAATACTGATACAGCAACTGATGAAAGTGAGTCAGTTGTTAAATCTTGGAATAAAGGTGTTGAATTGTCAAGAAAATCTAAACTTTTTAGATATTTATTCTTTGTAGTTGAAATCAATGAGAGGTGATAATATTGAAACGTCCAAGATCGAGAATAGGATTGAAAAAAATTGAGAAGGTGGGCACAGTCTCAAAGTCCGGGATATAAATCCAGAATACGGGATGTCGATTTTGAATTGAGACGCAGTGAAATTTCTTCTTTCACGAAGTACCAAATCTCTGAACTTCCCTAACCCAGAGAGCTATGTAGGCTAGATCACTGAAACAACTGACAGACCAGATGTTTGGCCTTTTGATACATCGGCCCAGCCGAGGGATATGAAGATTTGGCAGAAAAGTAGAAATGAGCCCTGGAGTATCTCAGCCAAGTTTTTATAGAATGACAGGGCAGGCTTGAGGTGTTGAATACCCGACAGCTGTTCTTATTTCATATGTTCACATGTTATGTTATTGGAAAGTAACTGGTTATATTCCTGCAATTTGGATTGCGTAATGTTGCATTCAGGGAAAGCCGAGGAATGGGCTGAGCTAACGCTGGGTGTGATGTGCGGGCTGCATACACAGTGAATTGGGGTCTGAAGCATGGACGAAATCTGGATCCGAACTTATTTAGAGGGGAAGCCAGGAAAGATGATTTGTCGGAGTGACGCTCTCCCGGATTCAGCCTGGGTTTTCCATGTAAATTTTCCAAACATACACCTGACTATCAGATCGGCATCGACCTTTTCCTGTGTGGCAGGTCGAAAGAAATGCACGGAGCATCAGTACTTAGGATGGAGAAGCACGAGTTTTTAATTGGATCTTTTAAAGATCGTAGCTCATCTCTTTGCGATCCAGGCTGCACTTTTCTGTCAATACCCTAGTGTCCCTGATCCGCAAGTATATAGAAAAACAAATGAACTCTGCTTCCATATAAACTAACGATCCAGACACCACAAACTTCTGGGGTAGATAATTCCCACTTGAATATATTCCCACTTTGTGATTTTGTCCTGGTAATGGTTCTGACCGAGGTTTGAGGGGACACTGTTTACTTTATTCATCCCACTCAACTACTGGTCACAACATTTGTAGTATAGCCACGTCAGTGATAAGACCAATTGTATAGGTCTCAGACTGGGTCAGGTTCGTTGATAAGAACAAGTCAGGCAGAATTCATTAGACAAATACAAGTCACTTGCTGTTCGTGGAATACACATCCACTCCTAAAGTGCAAAGCCAACTGACAATAAATTTGGAAGATGCAAATGCCCATCGGCAATCCACCTGATCCACTCTCCCCACGTTGTCTGTATGCTTTAATCAGATCACCTCTCATTCCAGGGGTAACCCGTTAAACCTCCGAAATGCAAAACTCTCATTACAGGAATGAGTGAAGTGAAAATCTTGCATTGTCCGATTTCAGGCAAGGAGACGAAGAAAAACATTCACTCACAGCTCTCCGGTGTGTTCTCAGTCAGACTGGGTACTGCTGCAACTACAAGTCGTTCCGAAAAATGTCGATTGAAAGTACATCAATGGAAACATTACATGCTTTTCTTTTTGCTTTCATTTTGAAAAGCATCTTCAATTTATTACAGAGAGTAGGAGATTTATTTTCATTCTCAGCGTGTTGTGAGACTTTCGAACTCTCTTCCCCAGAGAACATTCGAGACAGAGATATTAAATGTTTTGAGGCACAGACAGATAGCTTCATGAATATCAATCAAGTCAAGGGACTATCGGCGAATGGGCAGGGCTGTGCAATGAAGGTTTAAAATGAAACTGTGAATGACGAGAACGTCCAGAAATACAAAGCAAGATGAAATGATAATGTAGATAAATTTTTGAAATGCTGGCATTGATGGAATAAAGTCGGTATCGTCCCAAAGGACCAGATGCTGTTCTCTCATGAGAGAGAGGGAGATCAATCGTGGCAGTTTGACCTGAGGGTCACCATACCCCAGGCGATTGGTGACGGCGAGAAAGCATAGCCTTCATGTTAACCTCTGCCAGTGTGGGGAATTGATCTTGCATTGTTGGCCTACTTCTGCAACAGAAACCAGCCGTAGAGCCGACTGAGGGAGACTAAGAAACTGCATTAGGCAGAAGTAAGCAACTAAACTAACAATAGAACCTTTTATAACAGTCAATAAGCTACGAGTTAGACAAAATTCGAAATAACAGCTGAGCACAAAAGAAAAATAATCATCATTAACGAGGCAATTGTTTAGATGCTGTCATCAGCTGAGTACAATAAGATGAGACAACTGGAATAACTAGAAATACGAATTGTGTTTGAATATTTATAATTATAACGTTGATAAATATTTTGACTTTTCTGTATAAACTGTGCATATGCTTTAGTAGGAGTTTGAAGCTGATGTAATAAATTGTTTGGAGAATGCGTTTACATGGGATATCGCTCCCGGACACATGCTCGAAGAAAACTGATGTTAAAAAAGAAGTGTCATGTGCTGTCTGGTCAGTGAGGGTGACCCAAGGGGTCTGAATGACGGAAAGTTCCTGTAACATGAGGCTCAGGACAGAATCAAATGAGGACGGATCTTATTGATTGTTTCAGCAGGTTTGAAGGTCCCATGTTCGAATTTAGTCGGACATGACTTTTTTAAAAAAAAGAACACTCTTCTCCTTCCGCCTTTGTGCTCCTCAGTGAGACCTGACATTTTGCTCAACCTGGGAATCATTTGTAAAATTACCTGGAGCATTCTAAAATTGATATCACAGAATATCGAGGGTTTCCGGGCACATCCAATCATGAGGGTTTGGAGAATCGGGCTGTCATTCAATGAGAGGCACTGCATAGAGTGGGGTTGATATTGAACGAAGTGAGTTCCACAAGATTGCAAAAGAAATCCATCTCGGCCTCGTGCATAAGATTGCTATGTCACAATCAAAGATAATGACTCCCAGAGAAATTAATGTCAGATTCAGTACAATGAGTGGACATATCTGCTGATCTCACTCCCAGTTAAAAAGTTACAGAACAAATGCTCATCCAATACTCTCCAGCATCTGAAGTCATACATATCCATTCACCCATCAGCCTAGAAACACGAGTCCCCGTTGCTCGACGCACTCGAAATTATTTCATTTCAGAATTTATAAACCTACAATCAAATCCTTCTCTGAATTTCTCTCTTAATCTCTCCCACTCTTCTTCACAAATTGTGCAAAATTTCGCTGGCAGTGGCTTTCTTATCCATACCACCTCTTGCCATGGCACAGTAGAGATTTGGAGCTGTAAATGGATGCGTGCTGCTCATCCCGATCCTTCTCGCAAGGGCTCAAAGAATCCCCGTGCTCGGCAACGATCTCACACAGTGTTACAGCGTGCATTGGGGTGATACACATAGCTCTAGAATCTGAGATGGTGTCTGCTCAATTCACTGGTGTTCACTGCACAGTACACCGTGCTGAACAGACAAACTGGTCCCGGTTTGCAGAAGAATTCAACTGTGTGGTCTGTTCTGCTCCTGGTGCTGGACAGATAGCAACGGGACTGATGAGCCATGCAGTTTTCTCCACTGGCAAAATTGCCCATTTGATTTGAGTAGTACATTAGCCAGGTATGCGCAGAGCTCCATGCTGCGTGGAGAGATCGTTTGAGTTCATTCTGAAGCTATGAGGAGGATAGACTAATTGATTTACTAGCCACTTCAGCATAGTTGGTAGAAAATCATTTGATGTTTTCATTTTTGTGCCTCAGTCATTCAAAGTCTCCCTCCTACAAACCCGCCGTTTTCTGTCAAACTCCACATTTCTGAAACTTGTTATCCATTATTCTTTATTCAGTTACTATGTGAATACCTGTCCCTCTTATTATGGACTAGAGAAAACTCCGTCAAAATGCATGAAATTTTCGCTTCTACCTGAGCATTTTCTTATTGTAAAGGTCCGTGTGAGGTGCTGTCTTCCAGATGAAATTCCATTGGTCAACATACTAGAAGTTGACAAAAGCATAAATTCTCCAAAACTGCTTTCGTTAAAATACAACGAAAGAAAGAAAAACTTGGAAGAATTTAATCCTGTTCGAAAATTTAATAGAATACCAGATTATCTTACTACTAAACTGTAACTGTTTCAATATGCGATCTTTCCATAAACACACACTTATCAAAATTCAATGTCCGAAAACAGTTTGTCTCACAATAATTTTCCTCTCCAAGAAGAAAGAAAATCAAAAGTCAATTGAGAGTGAAATCTAAGAGTCGAGGTGTAGCAGCTGAGACAGAATTTCCAACGCTACTGAAATCCCAGCAATAACTGGCGAATGGTCAGTCAAATATTCCTGGTACAGTGAGAGCGTCATGCACATTCTACCGAAGCAGACCACCACACCACAGAATCAGGAACGGACCACAATGATCATCAAGTAGCAGACGGATTCGTACCGCATGCACCACTATAGTAGCTGCTAAGAAAGTGCCAAACGTCACCGATTCTGATAAATGATGATAAGACAAATGTAGAAATGCAGCATAAATAATTGCTACAAAAGGATAAAGCAGGCCGATGGATCAGACATCGACGGTGCCAGGAGCCCAGCACTACCTTCTCTGCCGAAGGACAGCAGCATCATACAGCTTCTCAAGGGAAACAACATCTCTATCCCTCACCTCTTCCTTTCCAATGAGAGGTGCGTCATGAGCCCAATTTCCAAAGATGCCAACATGTCACACACACACGCAATATTATAGTGATATGAGTTGTCATCAAAGTTGTTAACTGGAGTAATTGATGTCAGTTTCTATGGTCCTTAATTGTGACATTGGTGGGTTCCATCTTCTATCAGTAAGGGGTTTCCTTCAATCTGATATTCCCCAAATTAAGGGGCAACATCATCTCCGAGACCATTTGGTTCAGCAGTTGCAGAGAGAACAAGATGAAGAGAAGTATGGAACAACAGATTATTAAAGCAAAGATAAGAACCTGCGAACGTTTGATCGATTATTGCAAAAAAATGATAAGAATCAGAGAACTAACTCTGGAAAATTACAACAATGCGCAGACATTTATCATCGCGTCTTGACATGCTTTGTCAAGATTAGCCACAGTTCGAGTTGCGGAAACCAGCCGTAATAATGATTGTTCTGGTCGATTAATATTCCAACCTTGCTATTTTTTGCGTTCGTCGGAAGTCTGTCTCTGTCAATTCAGTAAATTATGGTGAAGATCATTGCTATTTCTGTTGTTTATATTCAGCAAAGACGTAAACTTTTATCTTCAGTTTCAGACATAATCCCTACTTAATTTCCGTGAATATCAGACTCCTTCCTCACAAACATCGAAGAAAGAACAAGACTGTTCATATCTTCGAGTCTCCCTCTTACCCTGAACTTCTTTATGTTTCCGTATTCCCTCTGTCATCAAACCTGACCATATCCACATCCATAGTATCTCTGCCTAAGTGCTGTTGCTGATCAAATCAAATTCTACCCCTTCCTTAATTGCAGATATCATCGCTTCATTTCTATTCTTGTCACTCTTACTCAGTCGCAAATTTTCCACAATAAACGTCTCTACAGTTATTTCAAAACAGAATCTCCTGATCAGAGGTCTAATGATACTGGGTGTTTAATTCAGAGCCAGAGGTCATGACTGTGAGGCATTGTGGCAAATTCAACGACAGCTGATGGAAGAAGATGGAAGGACAAAAATTGGAATGAAACATGACTTGGCTGTTGACACGCATGAGCCATCAAGACTTCTTTTATTAAAGCCTACCTGTATGAATGACGATCTTTGTTGAAGAGGTTTTGTATCATTGATGATAGAAAGGACTGCAGATTCTGTAATTAAGAGTCGGTAAAATGTGAAGCTGGAAGGTTGCAGCACTAAGTCAGCAGCGGAGGAACAGGAAAATCAATTTACAGGACCTTTCATCAGGACTCTGACAAATGGCCCTGACCGAAACGTTCACTTTTAAGCACTTCCGATATTATTTGACCTGCTCTGCTCTTTTAGCTTCACATTTTATCGAAATCTACGTTAATCGAATTAATGAACTTTAAAAAAAAATCTCATTGTCTTGAAGGTTGGTAAAGCTGCTGCATTCGATGTGCTATCTCACGGAGCACTGAGGAGGTAGCAATAGAGCTAGTGCAACAAATACTGATTATTCTTCAAAGCTGTTGAGATTCCGAAAATGATCCTTCAGCTGGAAAGCTGTTATCTTGCACCTAAACATTTGAAACAAGGCAGAACACGATACAGTGCATATTTTGACGTCAGCTGTGAGTAAAACATTGTAACGTTTTATAAGGAATGTGACAGTTTGATACTTAAGGAATAATACATGATCTTGGTAGAGTCGGCTAAAATTCAGGAAATGGAAATGATCTTTGACAAACCCGCTGGAGATTCGAGAGAATGTCCGTCGTGACATCAACAATTGAGAGTGGAATGCTTCAAGTTTCAGAAGACCTTTGACGTGATTGAATGCAGGTGAGTGGGGAATGTTCTAGTCCACGAGTTGGAAGGGGTGGGAAAATACCACATGGATTAAAAATTGGATAATGGAGAGAATGAAGACAGCAGTGTTTCTTTTCTGGACTGAAGACCGACGTAGCATAAGGAGGATTTTGAACAATAGTTGTTTGCAATTATAGAACTGAATAAGATGTGAATGACAAGTACGATCACTCTCATTTACGTTTATTAAATTATGAGATAATGGGAAGTGCTTTTGTTGAAAAAGATGTGGAAGCCCTTGGTCATGCGACACTAACAGAATTCGTGCAGGGTAGCAAGCAAGTAAAAGATTTGTGGCCCTTCATGCAAAATGATTGAAGTACCAGAGTAAATATGTCTTTCCCAATTATAGTGCTTTTTTGCGAGAGTATTTGAGGTGTTGTGCAGTGATGTGCTTTCTTTAATGCATAACGCCGTCTTTGTCACTGAGACAGTCGAGTAAATCCCGGCATGATGGTACCATGAGGAGTACAGTACATGTTTATTTTGTAGTACTATGGCAGAATAAGAAGTTGAAACTACCGTGGTTGTGGGTGTTTTCCCCGAGCTGGCAAGTTGACTTGGAGATTTTTCATCTTAGCCTGCTGGACAAACTTTCCCCATTCCTGAAGAAGGGCTTATGCCCGAAACGTCGATTCTCCTGTTCCCTGGATGCTGCC
>NW_025212641.1:0-7503 GCF_004010195.1 Chiloscyllium plagiosum | reverse complement strand
TGGCACCCGAGATATAATTCTTTACATAAACCTTGAAGTTGAAAATTGATGGATATGGCCGGATACTCAATGTGTCTCAAACAACCATTGATACGGTGCGAAGTTTCAAATATTTATCCGACTCCCAGTAATCTGCGTGCCTCTGTTGACCTGCAAAGGTTATGAACAGAGTGGTACACGCCCTGAATGAACTGTGAACAATTGGAAGTGTTGTTTCTGTGTGACGCTGCGTTGAAATTTAGGTTATCTACACTCTTGTCAGCAGCCACAAAATAATAATTCTGAAACAGTTCAGCATTGCCACCAGCCTCCGACTTCCGGAAAGAACATGGGTCTGACTTCTCGGAGATGGAAAACGCCTCCTAACCTAGATTTTGAAAAGGCTTCATTTCTGCGGCCAGAAAATCATTTTGAAGTAACATGTCATACTGTGCATAATGAAGCTACTTGGAACAATGTGGAGCAGCCTATCTGGGAAGTCCCTGCTCCACTTGTTTTTTGTGTTGAAGCATCACTGGAACCTTCTCGCTCCTTTGTTAGTAACTTGAGGAACTGAATGGCCTCCGACTGTTCCTGTATCAGTGGCTCCAGGTGCGAAATAGTTTATTTCTGATTCTGTGCAAGTGACGCATGAGTCTGAGCAGACTCCTTGAGATTTTGTGCAACTAGGCGGATTGATGGAACGAGTTATTCCACTTTTTGTCTCATAGGTTTGTTGGGCTGAGTGACTTCCCCATGGTCTTGTGAATCTAGAATGAGGTGCTGAATGTGCTCCTCCGTTTACTGTGGAAATTTGCAGGGAATGGCAGTGCTGCTACGTGAGCCTTACTGGCATTTTAACAACACGAGCTTGAATTCTGTACAGGTTTTCTTGTACAAGGACATAGATGGCTTCATGAGCTGAGGGGGCAAATTGTTCTGAACACTGCATAATCATCAGTAAATACCCCGATTCTAATACGAGTCAGCTCAATGCGATGAATGGCCTGCTTCCACACTGTAGCTGTTCTATGAAAACAAACAGCAGGTGCCTGGTCGAGGGAGCTACCCAGAGAATCTCCTGTAGTAGTGTCACGTGGCTGAGATGATTGAAGTCAAGCGATGATAAATCTTCCCTTGCAATGTGAATGACTCAAAACAGTGGAGAGGATACAAACGATTTCCATGAAATGCAATTTCCCTCCTGCTCCTTAATTTCACACTCAGTCAGAATCAATGACTTGATATAAGGGTCAGTCACTCTTAAATGAGCCATTGTGTGCACTTCTTTTGTTCCTATATATAGGCCATGGGGTAGGATCAGGGAATGTTTTATTCAAACAGAGGGTAATGAATGTTAGGAATTTTATTTTGCAGAGAATTAGGGAACAGGATCACTCTAAGCATTTATAAAGAGGATCTCGCTTGATTACGATCTGTCAGAGAATTGAGGAGCAATGATGAATTGTACATCAGGGAGGATTTGATTATTTCCGCGAAAGGCAAGGTGGGCTTGGACCACAAATGAACTGTTCCTTTTTCTGATATTCTCACATTCACTTATTGGAAAGTTATTTTTTGTTAGCTTCCAGGACGTCTGTTATTGATGTATGTACTCACAGAGACCAACAACTTTGTGAGCCAACTCTGGATGAGGTATGAGAACTGTAATCACAAAGAATCTGGTTCTACAACATGACCAAATGAATGAAGCACCATTCGCAGAGAGGAAAATCTCTTAAAGTGAGATGAGGGGTCTCTTTGGTACTCAGCTTGGTTTATCCAATTATGTTCTCCAAACCACCCCAAACTGTGTGTGGCAGTCTTGACAGGCTGAATGGTTTCCTCTGCTTCTGTGCATGAGGTTAGAGGAGTAAGTGGCCTACAACTCGTTCTGTCTAGCAGGTTTGAGGGACTGAACAAAAAAAAAAGGAAAATAGGATTAAGGAGCAGGAGTGGGTTGTCAAATCATTCTCCATCAGCCATCAGGATCGTGGCTGATAAGGTTGTGGTCTCAGACCACTTTCTTGTCTGTGTCCCATTATCCCTGACTCACTTCTCTGCCAAATATTTAGCTAACTCAGTTTGAATAAATGTAAACAAAGAGGCAATATAAACGTCGGGCGAAGATAACTCCCACTTGAAATACCTTTTTTTGAATTTCTCCTCATCACTTTCTCTCATCGTACAGCATGTAAGTTTCCCTGGGCCAACACGTTATACTAAATGGATTTCGTCCCATTTGCCAGTAATTGTCACTATCCCTCCAAATACTTCCTATCAATTTGCCCATCCAGATGTCTTTTAAATATTGTAATTTTACCGGCTTCCATCAGTTTCTCTGACAGCTCTCACCTAAAACCTTTGCCCTCAAATGGCAAACTCGCCAACCTGCGAAAAATAACTTGGCTATTCATGCCATCCAGGCCTCTCATGATTTTATAAAGCTCTACAATGCCACCTGTCGGCCTCCGGTGCTCCAAGGGCTTTTACCCGAAACATCCTTTTTCCTGCTCCTCAGCTGCTGCCTAACTTGTTATGCTTTCCCAGTACCACTCTAATCTAGACTCTGAATTTCAGCATCTGCAATCCTCAATTTTGCCCTATAACACTGTCCAGCCTTTCCCCAGTGGTAAAACACTTCAGTCCTGCTATCATCCTTGTAAAACGTTTCTGCACCCTCTCGAATTTCTCAACATCCTTCACATAGCAGAGTGTACCAAATTGAACTCAGTATTCGGATTGTGGTCTTACCAACTTCCTATATGTACGCAACATTTCACTCCAACTCCAAGGATCAGAATATTGACCAATGACGGGAAGTGTGCCAAATGCGTTCTCTGCCAGCCTATCGATCTGTAAGTCCAATTCCAAATCCAAATGTGCCTGCAACCTGGGGGTCCCTTTTCTCAGCAACACTCCTGAGAGCCCCAGACTAAATGGTATATGTACTGGCCTGCTTTGCATTCCCAATATGCAACACATCACATTAATCTAAATTAAATATGATATTTCCCTCCTTAGCCATTTGGTCAAACTGATCAAGGTCCCATTTAACTCTAAGATAATATTCTTAGGTGAACTCTGCACGATGTATTTTGATGTAATCTATAAATTTACTAATCAGGAAGATATTCACCTCCAAATAATTGACATAAATTGATGAAAAGCAGTTGACTCAACACTGATCATAGTTGAGTCACAGTCGTCGATTCTGAATAGTAATCTTCTACCGCCAATATCTGTCACGCACCTTCAATCTAATTTTGTAGTCAATTATATAGCTCACCCTGCACCTATTCATTATCTCAAACATATAGATTTTCTGGCATGTGAACTTTTATCAAAAACATTGCTGATGTCCATACTGAGAATGTCGAAGGCCCTTTCTTCATCAATCTACGTTGTCATGTCTTCAACAAACCCAATTAAGTTAGCGAGACCCGATTTCCTACATGCAAAACATAAGACCATAAGACCATCAGACATAAGAGCGGAAGTAAGGCCATTCGGCCCATCGAGTCCACTCCACCATTCAATCATGGCCGATGGGCATTTCAACTACACTTACCCGCATTCTCCCCGTAGCCCTTTATTCCTTGTGACTTCAAGAATTTATCAATTTCTGCCTTGAAGACATTTAGCGTCCCAGCCTCCACTGCACTGTGTGGCAATGAATTCCACAGGCCCACCACTCTCTGGCTGAAGAAATGTCTCCGCATTTCTGTTCTGAATTTACCCCCTCTAATTCTAAGGCTGTGTCCACGGGTCCTAGTATCCTCGCCTAAAGGAAACAATATCCTAGCGTCCACCCTCTCCAAGCCATGTATTATCTTGTAAGTTTCTATTAGATCGCTTTTTAATCTTCTAAACTCCAATGAATACAATCCCAGGATCCTCAGCCGTTCCTCATATGTTAGTCCAAGCATTCCAGGGATCATCCGTGTGAATCTTTGCTGGACGCGCTCCAGTGCCAGTATGTCCTTCCTAAGGTGTGGGGACCAAAACTGGACACAATACTCCAAATGGGGCCTAACCAGATCTTTATAAAGTCTCAGTAGCACATCAGTGCTTTTATATTCCAACCCTCTTGAGATAATTGACAACATTGCATTCTCTTTCTTAATCACGGACTCAACCTGCACGTTTACCTTTAGAAAATCTTCAGCTAGCACTCCCAGATCCCTCTGTACTTTGGCTTTACGAATTTTCTCACCGTTTAGAAAGTAATCCATGTTTCTATTCTTTTTTCCAAAGTGCACGACCTCGCATTTGCTCACATTGAAATCCATCAGCCATTTCCTGGACCACTCCTCCAAACTGTCTAGATCCTTCTGCAGCCTCCCCACTCCCCACATGCCTGTCCATCTAACTTTGTATCATCGGCAAACTTCGCTGGAATGCCCCCAGTCCCTTCATCCAGATATATAATGTCAACAGCTGCGGCCCAACACTGAACCCTGCGGGACACCGCTTGTCACCGGCTGCCATTCCGAAAAAGAACCTTTTATCCCAACTCTCTTCCTTCTGTCAGACAGCCAATCCTCAATCCATACCAGTAGCTCACCTCGAACACCATGGACCCTCACCTTGCTCAGCAGCCTCCCGTGTGGCACCTTATCAAAGGCCTTTTGGAAGTCTCGGTAGATAACGTTCACTGGGTATCCCTGGTCTAACCTACTTGTCACCTCTTCAAAGAACTCCAACAGGTTTGTCAGGCACGACCTCCCCTTACTAAATCCATGTTGACTTGTTCTCATCCGACCCTGATCTTCCAAGAATTTAGAAACCTCATCCTTAATGATGGATTCTAGAATTTTACCAACAACCGAGGTTAGGCTAATTGGCGTATAATTTTCCATCTTTTGCCTTGATCCTTTCTTGAACAAGGGGGTGACAACAGCAAATGCCGAATATGTCCAATCAGTCTGAACCGTTTAAATGCATATCATCCTATCCCACAGAATCGTCTTCTACAATGGATCCATGACTGAGTATCATCTAGTTACCAAGCGTTTCTTGCTACAGTTCCCTTTTCTCATCACGTTCCTCGACGCGTCACAGCAATTATTAAATATAACCAAACTGAAAACTTTCCAAAGTAAAATCAATAATTATCTCGCCTCAGTATGTCCTGTTAGCTAACACTGCTTCGCTGTTCCTGCGAAACGCACGAGAAATGGCCAATAGTATACGTTTCAGACTCTTTCAGAGTCTGTTTTAAGGAAGAGTCAGACTGGTTTCTTTAATCTGCTAAAGTTATCCAGTTTAAGACTAAAACAAATTTACTCAAACGATGATGGCAAGATAAATGAACAAACAATTTTCATTTTACAGATATGTACATTGATATTTCTCTTTTGAAAAGTACTGACACTTGCACGTGCACGAGTATGCACACGCACACACATATACGCAAATGCACGGGCATGTTTGAGCACAAACCGAAAAACAACATCTCTGCACAGTATTCACTGCAAAGAACTTCGTCCAAATATTACATGAAGTAATGACAAATGGAAAATGAGAGATTGCCCCAAATATTCTCCAGCTTCTGGCGTCGTTGTGCTTTTGAAACTTACTGGCGACGTTCTTTCTTCCCAGTAAAGTTGAATTGACATAATTCCATTTGTTTCATGCAGTGGGACGGATTCATGTACCAGGTCACTCAAATCCCAATGTACCACCGAGTGCAACATTTGCTCTCCAGTTACATAATGTACTGATGATTTAGCCTTCCCACAAAAGACAAAACGCCCATCACTCACACTGTTATTTTTTCTGACCTTTACTACAGTCACCATGCTTGCCTCTCTGTACCGGTTGCCGGAGATCAGCTTCAACTTGACATCTTATTGGAGGACTATGCTGATGTATGAGCAAATTGAAATCGAAACCATTTAGCCCATTTGCCCAAACCATTAATTTAGATTATAAATTGTTGATGATCGCACGCTGTCCCAATTGTAATTCCACCAGTTACAGTTTCTCAAATTGACAATTCGTAACTTTCTGAACACCGTCTGTCCCTTTTGGATAAACAAGGCTCCCCTGTTTGAGTGCAACAGCGGAAAAATGTTGCGTGGCCTACGCCTGTGTTTTGTAGTTGGATCTCAGGATACTTCTGATCACAGGAATAACCGATTAGGTCAAGTGGTTGTCAGATAATCAGATACAGATCTTAAAGTTATTGATACCGATCCTTGAGAGTTTATTAGACGAGCAGAGAACATAGACTAACATTCGACTAGAACGCTGCACAATCAGAAAAGCTGTCTTTCAGATGCAGCAATTAATCTAGTATGGGATCACAATCAGGAGCTCTACTTTTGACAGATGAGTCTTGAGGAGGAATGAAGATTCCCCAATAATCTGGTTAATATTTCGGCGTTTTACAACACAACCAAAGCAGATAATCTTCATCATCGTTAGGACACTGTGGTAAACCGCTCTGGTAATTAAACCAAACACCCAGAAAAATACTCACCTCTCCACGTAACCTGGAGGATTATGAGGGACTGTGAATTCCAAAATTCCAATATTTAAAGAAAATACTATCAACTTAATCTTAAACTCTAAAAGTGAACATTTGGGAACATTATACACAACTGTCAAGTCTGCCTTTCTCTTCACTGCTTGTTATCGGCCTCCAACTCGAAAGAAAAATTCTGTTTCAATGAAAACCAGTATTAAAGTTATATCAAAATTGTTTCACACCCATACAGCGGCTCTTCTCATCGGTGTTCGTCTTCTTTTGGCTCAGAATCTCCATGGGTCGTCTTCTTTCGTTTAAATGTAAAGGTGTTTCATATGAAACCAAGGTAGCTTGACAAAGAGTATTATGCCGTGGCAATCTGTCGTGATAGCAGTTCGTTTCTGTTGATGGCATTTGGTCTCTGTCTGACTTTCAAAATGTCTGCTGCTTTTAATCCCCAAACATCGGTTCATCTCATTAAGTCGAGTTTGGCAAAAACAATAAATCTGATTGCGGTCAGGCTTTAGTACCCTGACGCCCTCATTTAAACCGATTGATTAAATTCGAATTGTTATCAAAACAGCACCAACACAGGTGTGTAGTTCACAGCCATATGTTGCATATTTTTGATTTTCCAGCACACTCTGATAGTGCTTACTAGTCATATAACAAGTGCTTGTAAGATCTCTATGTGAAACAGCGATTACACTTTTAAGCGGAAAGTGCATACGTTCACCTTCAGAACACGCCCACCCTTAAGAAAGAAATGAAACGTTATGATGAAAAGATGGCTTCATTTTTTAAAAGTTCTTATTTCAAATATTTTGTCATATAAACATTAAAATTGTGTAAACCTTGTACTAAATTCAATAATTCGTTTTCGGTGGTATAGTGTTTTCTTTGGTGGGTGTCAGGTTACTTTGAAAAACAGCCAATTTGCCATTCAATTCCATCATTGTCTTCCATTACCCGAACAGGTCCAACTACTATATTGCTAACATCGATTGTACATTTGTGGGGTTTCAAAAAACATTGGCGTAACCAAAACT
>NW_025212640.1:26996-27854 GCF_004010195.1 Chiloscyllium plagiosum | reverse complement strand
CTATTTTACTCCATTAGTTTCATGCCTAAATCTATCCTTCCCTCCACATTTCTTTTATTCAGGTCTTTCGTAGTTCCACACTCGATGGTGAATAGTTTAGCTGTCTGTGAGGTTATCATTCCATAAGGCTCAACCTGCTTGCCTAACCGTCTTATTACTTCTATATCTGTGTATCTTTTCATACATTATCTGTTTCGAGTAATTGTGTCAACCTCCTCTAGATCTGAGCAAAACACTTTTACATTCCAGAACTCAGCGACTGTCAAGATGCCATTAAGGACTTGAGTGAGCGAAGCACATTTAATACCATATTACATTTTGAAGAAAGCATTTAATACCTAATCAAATACAGTTCCACTGTGATTCCAAAATGTTACAGAAATAAACAAAACGTATGACCATTGATGAGATATAATTTTTATGAGCAATAAAGCAGTTCGATTTTTTTCTGAAAACCAGGAGTCAAAATGCATCATACAAAACTCTATCAAAATCAGTAATTCCATTAATCAGTTAATAATTATTCATAGTATACGCATTAGTTATAATAATGTGGAAAGGAATCCTGTGTTTTAATACTGCTCATCGTTAGAATCGAATGAAGAAGCTAATGTAAGTGTACAACATTCTGTTGTATTGACTGCATTTGAATATGAGGTGGTTATATAATGTATTTCATCTTTAACATCATTCACTTTATAGTCAATCACACATGATTTAAACTATTGGTGGAGATTGTGCATGCATGCACAGCAAGTATTGCTAATGCTGGAAATCTAAAGTCAAAACAAAGTGACAATTTGTCGGAGAAATTCAATGGATCTGAGAGCATCCGTGGAGAGAGAAAGTGAGGTACTT
>NW_025212640.1:19602-25698 GCF_004010195.1 Chiloscyllium plagiosum | reverse complement strand
GTGAAAATAAAAAGTAAATTAAATATCTTGTGTCTCTCCTTCCTTCATTTACTCCCTGCTTCAGTCCCATCCTCCATCTCTTCACCTGTTTCCCAGTCTGGAGCTGGGATTTCTCTGTGTTTCTCACTCTGCACACGGAACATGAAATCCTGTGGGAGAAATGCAAACACTGAAGGATGACAATGCTGCATTTACATAGCATCCTCTAATGAGCTGTTTGTATCATTGCTGCGAAGATTTACACAGAATCTCTCTCAGGATATGCAATATCCCCAGTGTTTAACTGCCCGTTAACTCCGGTTCTCTGTGCACAGATGCTGTCTGACCTTTTGAGGATTTGCAGCATTTTCTGATTTCATTTCTGGTTTCCAACGTTCCCCAGGATTTGTTTGTGTGTCACCGCCATCTGTTGGATGGAATTGGTACTGAATGATATTGGGCCGCAGTACCGTCTCTCGCCAGGCGGTGGCGGTCCTGTACCGTGTGTCTGGAAAAGCTCCGAGGATCATCGATCAATTTGTAAATTCACTGAAAAGTAGAAGTTTCTTGGGTCGAACAGCTGCTGTAATACAGTGCATTTGTTAGCAAATGAGAAATGTGAGGGATTGATGGCAGTATGGATTAGAAGTTGGCTAAAAGGGAGGATACAGACAGTAGGAATAGATAAGCATTTCTCAGACTGGAGACGAGTGAAAGGGATGTTCCCAGGGCTCGACTTTAGAACCTTTGCTTTTTCTGATTTGTCTATATGGGTTTTAAAGGCAACATTTTTAAATTTGCTTCTGATATTAAGCTCGGGAAAACAGTCAATTGTGGGGATGATTCTAAGGGATTTCAAAGGGACATTGGCAACTTAGCCAAATGGACAGAGAGACTGACGGGTGAATTCCAATGCAGGGAAATGTGAGGTAATGTATTTTGGTCGAAGAAACATGGAGAGACAATACAGGCTTAATGGTACAACTCTGAGGGGAGTACAGCAGCAAGGGACTGAGGGGTTTACGTACATGATTCTCTGAAGGTGGCCAGGCAAGTCGAAATAGTTATTAAGAACCCATATTATTATTATGGGATTCTTGGGTTTACAGACAGAGGCATGGAGTATTGAAGCAAGGATGTGATGTTACACCTTTACAAATCATTGGTCAAACCACGTTGGGGTATTGTGTTCAATTCAATTCTGGACACCTTACTTCGGGAAGGATGTTAAAGCCTTGGAGGGAGTGCAAAGGAGATTTATGAGAATGATACCAGGAATGAGGGAGTTTAGACATGAGGAAAGATTAGAGAGATTGGGCTCCTTCTCTTTAGAACAGTGAAGATTAAGAGAGGACCTCATTCAGATGTTCAAAATTATCAGCAATTTTGACAGGGGGAAGACAGATAATCTGTTTTCACTCGTTGGTGTGTTAGTATGTAGGGCCCACAATTTCAAGATTGTCATCAAGAAAGTTTGGAGTGAGATGGGGGAAACTTCTTTCCCCAGAGAGTTGTTAGGATTTGGAATGTGCTGCTTCAGGGAGTGGTGAAGGCAGAATCGATAGGAAGTTTCATGAAATCTGGAAATCGAGCTGAAAGGGATGAATTTAGACACAAGGTCGAGAATGGGACAAGCTAGGTCACTCTTTCAGGAGCCAGGACAGACACGATGGGTCAAATAGCCTCTTTCTGGACAGTAATAGTCTATGATTTGATATGAAAGTGGGGGTCAGACTTGATGGGCTGAATGGTCCTATCTGCTACATGATCAGTGAATCTATTGATCCGTTGGATATGAACAGGTGATCAAGTCTTTGCTCAACTACAGCAGTGAGAGGGAATGAGTTTGATCAAAATGCTGGAATGACAGGGACCAGTGAGTGCAGGACAACTCAGGGCCTGGCTGGGGCAGAATCAGAAAGCAGACTGTTGTTTAAATAGGCCGAGGCTCCAATAAAGTACAGCATCAAGGAGTCTGAGAGGACATGTGCATGAAATGGAGAGAGTTAGCATTCAGCTTTAGCAAGGAACAAGAATTTTGGCCTTTGTTGTTGGGATCAGTTTTGGAGTTTAAGAGTAGGGATATCTTGTAGAGCTTGTTTATGAGGCTACATCTGGAGTATCATCTACAGTATTGATCCCTGTGCTGAAGGATGTAAATGCATTGGAGTGGTTCACAGAAGGTCTACCAGACTAATAGCTGGAATGAGTGGATTATTGTGTGAAGAAACATTGAGCAGACTGGGTTTGTATCCACGGGAGGGTAGAAGAAAAGAGATGAGTTGATTGAAAGATCCTAAAGCACCTTCAAAGGTTGGGTGTGGGATTGATGTTTCCACTTGTGGGAGAGTCTAGAAGTAGGAGTCACTCATTAAAAATCAGAGTCAGCCATTTGATTCAGAGTTGAGATGAAATGTGTCCTCTCAGAGGGATGTGAACCTTTGGAAATCTCTCCTTGAAAAAACAGCTGGAAGCAAAGCCCTTCAATAGTGTGAAAGCAAAGGCTGATCAATTCTTGTTCAGCAAGGGAGTGAAAGGTTATCCTGGGTAGACAGGGACATGGATGAGAGGATAGAATCAGAACAGTCATGATCTTAAGAGAAACAGAAACAAAATAGGAGTAGGCCATTTGGCCCTTTCAGCCTGCTCCACCATTCAATATAATCATGGCTGCTCATCCAACTCAGTCTCCTGTTCCCAGTTTCTCCCCATATCCTTTGATCCAGATGCAATTTAAGACTCTGAACTGATCTCAGTGAAGATGTATCTCCGAGCAGGAGGGTCTAGGATCCAAGGGCACAGCAACCCTTTAGCACTGATTTGGGGGAATTTCTTCAACCACAGAGTGATGACTCTGTGTAACTCATTGCCTCAGAAGGCTGTGGGGACCAAGTCATTGAGTGTCTATCAGACAGAGATAGATAGATTCTTGATTAGTAATGGGGATCAAAGGTTACGGGGAGAAAGCAGGAGAATGAGGTTCAGAAATGTATCAGGAGAAAGTGAGGACTGCAGATCCTGGAGATCAGAGCTGAAAAATGTGTTGCTGGAAAAGCGCAGCAGGTCAGGCAGCATCCAAGGAGCAGGAGAATCAACGTTTCGGGCATAAGCCCTTCTTCAGAAAAGCACCACTTTTTCCAGCTCAGAAATGTATCAGCCGTGATCGAATGGTGGAGCAGACACAATGGGTTGAATGGCCTAATTCTGCTCCTATATCTTAAGGTCTTATTATCCCATGAGCCCTAAGAATTATATCTAACTCTTTAGAATCACAGAGTCAGAGAGATGTACAGCACAGAAACAGAGCCTTCAGTCCAACTCAACCATGCTGACCGGATATCCGAACCTAATCTAGTCCCATTTGCCGGCACTTGGCCCTTATCCCTCTAAACCCTTCCTATTCATATATCCATCCAGATGCCTTTTAAATGTTCGAATTGCACTAGCCTCCACTGCTTCCTCTGGCAGCTCATTCCATACACATATCACCCTCTGTGTAAAAATATTGCCCCTTACATCCCTTTTATATCTTTCCCCACTCACTCTAAACCTCCGCCCTCTAGTTCTGGACTCCCCCAATAAAGAGAAAACAGTCTCTCTATTTATCCTATCCATGCCCCTCATGATTTTGTTAACCTCTATAACATCACCCCTCAGACTCCGACACTCCAGGAAAAACAGCCCCAGCGTATTCAGCCTCTCCCTAGAGCTCAAACCTCCCAACCATGGCAATATCCTTACAAATCTTTTCTGAACCCTTTCAACTTTCACAACATCCTTCAATAGGAAGGAGACCAGAATTGCACGCAATATTCCAAAATGGCTGAACCAATGTCCTGTACAGCAGCAACATGACCTCCCAACTCCTATACTCAATGCTCTGACCAACAAATGAAAGCAAACTAACTGCCTTCTTCACTATCCTATACACCTGTGACTCTACTTTCAAGCAGCTATGAACCTGCACTCCAAGGTCTCTTTGTTCAGCAACACTTCCCGGGACCTTACCATGAAGTGTATCAATCCTGCTCTGATTTCTCTCCCAAATTGCAGTACCTTGCATTTATCTAAATTAAACTCCATCACACTGACTCTCCTTATCTTCTACCTTCGAGCTAGTTCTGCATCCAAATGGCTAGTTCTCCTGCAATGTTTTGGCCTCAGCCACTTCCAGTGGTAGTGAATTCCACAACCTCCCCATTCTCTGGGTGAAGACATTTCTCCTCTTCTCAGTCCTCAGTGTATACAAGAAAATGTTCTGAATCAGTATGTGGATGTACCCACCAGAGAAGGTGCAAAAGTTGACCCACTCCTGGGAAATAAGGCAGGGCAAGTGACTGAGGTGTCAGTGGTGGAACACTTTGGAGCCAGTGACCATAATTCTATTTATTTTAAAATAGTGATGGAAAAGGATAGACTGGATCTAAAAGTTAAAGTTCTAAATTGCAGGAAGGCCAATTTTGATGGTATTAGGCAAGACCTTTCAAAAGTTGATTGGGAGCGGATGTTCACGATAAAGGGACGGCTGGAAAATGGAAAGCCTTCAAAAATGAGATATGAGAATCCAGAGAAAGTATGTTCCAGTCAGGCTGGTAGGGAATGCTGGATGACTCGAGAAATTGAGGTTTTGGTCAAGAATAAGAAGGAAGCATATGTCAGGTAAAGACAGCAGAGATCGAGTGAATTCTTAGTTGAGTATAAAGGCAGTAGGAGTATACTTAAGAAGGGAATCAGGAGGGCAAAAAGGGGACATGAGATAACTTTGTAAATAGGGTTAAGGAGAATCCAAAGGGGTTTTACAAATACAATAAGGACAAAATGGTAACTCGGGAGAATATGGCCCCTAAAAGATAAGTCAGGCAGCCTATGTATGGAACCGCTGGAGTTGGGGGTTATAATAAGTGAAAAGTTTGCATCAGTGTTTACTGCGGAGAAGAACATGGAAGATATAGAATATGGTGAAATAGATGGTGACATCTTGGAAAATGTCCATATTACGGAGGAGGAAGTGTGGGATGTCTTAAAATGCATGAAGGTGGATAAATCCCTGGGACCTAATCAGGTGTAACTGAGAACTTTGTGGGAAGCTAGGGAAGTGATTGCTGGGCCCCTTGCTGAGATATTTGGATCAGCAATAGCCACAAGTGAGGTGCCGGAGGACTGGAGGTTGGCTGACATGGTGCCACTATTTAAGAATGGTGTTAAGGAAAAGCCAGGGAAATATAGACCAATGAATCCGATGTCAGGGCTGAGCAAGTTATTGGGGGATTTCCTGAGGGCCTTTATTGGTCAGAACATTGAGTACAGGAGTTAGGAAGTCATATTGCGGCTGTACAGGACATTGATTTGGCCATTGTTGGAATATTGTGTGCAATTCGAGTCTCCTTCCTGTCAGAAAGATGTTGTGAAACTTGAAAGGGTTCAGAAAAGATTTACAAGGATGTTGCCAGGATTGGAGTTTTGGGCAAGAGGGAGAGGTTGAACAGGCTAGGGCCGTTTTCTCTGGATCGTTGGAGGCTGAGGGGTGACCTTATAGAGGTTTACTAAATCATGAGGGGCATGGATAGGAGAAATGGACAAAGTCTTTTCCCTGGGGTGGGAGAGTCAAGAATTAGAGGGCATAGGTTTAGGGTGAGAGGGGAAATATATAAAAGGGACCTAATGGGCAACTTTTTCACACAGAGGATGATACGTGTGTGGAATCAGCTGCCAGGGGAAGTGGTGGAGGCTGGTACAATTACAGCATTTAAAAGGCATCGGGATGGGAAAATGAATAGGAAGGTTCTGGAGGGATATGGGCCAGGCGCTGACTGATGGGACTAGATTGGGTTGGGATATCTGGTCGGCATGGACGGGTGGGACCGAAGGGTCTGTTTCCATGCTATACATCTCTATGACAGATTTATTTGTATTTGGAAAGACAAGGATTGATTAGGGATAAAAGCATCAATGTGGATTTCAACAGTTTCCTCATTTCCCCTTCGAGGAGAAATTGAGGTCTGCAGATGCTGGAGATCAAAGTTGAAACTTTATTGCTGGAACAGCACAGCAGGTCAGGCAGCATCCAGGGAACAGGAGATTCGACGTTTCGGGCACAGGCCCTTCCCCAGGAATGAG
>NW_025212640.1:16976-18274 GCF_004010195.1 Chiloscyllium plagiosum | reverse complement strand
TGAGCTGCCAGAGGAAGTAGTGGAGGCTGGTACAATTACAACATTTAAAAAGCATCTAGATGGGTATGTGAATAGGAAGGGTTTAGAGAGATATGGGCCAAGTACTGGCAAATGGGACTATGGAGTGAGCTGCCAGAGGAAGTAGTGGAGGCTGGTACAATTACAACATTTAAAAAGCATCTAGATGGGTATGTGAATAGGAAGGGTTTAGAGAGATATGGGCCAAGTACTGGCAAATGGGACTAGATTAATTCAGGATATCTGTCCAGCATGGACGAGTTAAGCTCAAAGGTCTGTTTCTGTACTGCACATCTGTATAACTCTGACTCTAAATGACCTACCCTGTATCCTTAAACTGTATTCCCCTGGACCTGGACTCCCTGGTCATTGGGAACATCTAGTTTGGGTTGAACTGGAGGCTGAGGGGTGACCTCAAAGGTTTACAAAATTATGAGGGGCATGGATAGGGTAAATAGACAAAGTCTTTTCCTTGGGGTCAGTCCAGAACTAGAGGGCATAGGTTTAGAGTGAGAAGGGAAAGATGTAAAAGAGACCTAAGGGTCAACTTTTTCACGCAGAGGGTGGTACGTGTATGGAATGCGCTACCAGACGAAGTGGTGGAGGCTGGTACAACTGCAACATTTAAAAGGCATCTGGATGGGTATATGAATAGGAAGGGTTTGGAGGGATATGGGCCAGGTGCTGGCGGGTGGGACTAGATTGGGTTGGGATATCTGGTCAGCATGGACGGGTTGGACCAAAGGGTCTGTTTCCATGCTGTACATTTCCATGACTCTATTTCTACGAAATCCCCATTTGATCTTTGAAACTCTGGTGAATGTAGTCCGAACTTATCATTGTTAAAAAACATGTGCGGTGGGCTGAATGGCCTCCATACTATCATATAACCAGGGATGGTCATGTTTCAGGGATACATTTAACAGGAGGAAATGTGGGGGCAGGTTTTACACAAAGTTGTCTGGCTTACCTGGGTCTGAAAGGGCCAAATGATTTACCCCACAGATTGTCAGGGGCGGGAGTGTCGGAGAGAGAGGGGTATCAGGGAAAGGAAGGAAAGGCGAAAGGAAGAGGAAGGCTGCTCACACTCACTGGAAACTGAAACCCAGGAAGAAAAGTCAGAAATGGGTGATTGGCGAGAGTGGCTGTGGGCGGAGATGTAAAAGCTGAGAATTAGGAAACAGACTGAGAGCCGGAGAGCTACAGGAGTTCACAGGCTCTGTGTCTGTCTGGGTCTGTGTGTGTGAGTGAGAGATCACAGCACAGTCTCACACATACAC
>NW_025212640.1:15551-16958 GCF_004010195.1 Chiloscyllium plagiosum | reverse complement strand
AGGGAGGGAAGCACGTCACCGAGCCTGCCGCTGGGACAGGCGCTACACAAATGCAACTCTTCCTTGTTGTTGAGAGGAAGGTCATTTGATGTTTTGACATTGCCCAGTTTACACCAGACCTTTCCTCGTTATAAATTGCTGCCGCTCGGATTCAGGGCACGGGAATCTCTCGGGAAATCCCGGGAATGGCACTGAGGCCAATTGGGAAGCTGGTCTCTGAGTGGTCAGCATGTGGAGCATCCCATTGGCCTCAGTACCCTTGGAGAGGAAGGAGGGGGAGGGGGATGGGGAACCAGGATGGCTGCAAGGACCCCATCCCCAGCCGGGGATGACCTTGAGAAGATCCCAGTCACCACTTAAGGGACTTAATGTCCTCCATCACTCACCTGTGGGAGCTCAGCCTTTGGGGGAGGAGGGGGTGGTAATGTAAAATGGGGAGGATCAGGAGGGGGACCCGGGGGGAGGGAGACCCCGAAGAGGGTGTACTTGAGAACCCGGAGAGCTGATCCCAACCAGCAATGCCCACATCCCCATGAATGAATGTTTAAGAAGCCCCCTCCTTGTGGGCTGCCATTGCAATGCCCCTCTTAAACACTTTCCCTCTCAGAGTTAACCAGGTTCATCAAAGGGCCAGACAGAAGTAAACACAGTGCTCTCACTGATAAAGCGGAGTTTGAGCCATTTCCTTGTGGGCTGCCATTGCAATGCCCCTCTTAAACACTTTCCCTCTCAGAGTTAACCAGGTTCATCAAAGGGCCAGACAGAACTAAACACAGTGCTCTCACTGAGAAAGCGGAGTTTGAGCCATTCGCTTGCCTTTATTGGTCAGTGCATTGAGTATTGGAGTTGGGAGATCACGTTGTATCTGTACAGTCTGTTCAGCCACTACTGAAATACTGCATTCAATTCTGGTCTCCCTGCTATAGGAAGGATGATGTGAAACTTTAAAATGTTCAGAAAAGATTTACAAGGATGTTGCTGGGGTTGGAGGGTTTGACCTACAGGGAGATGCTGAACATGGTGGCGCTGTTTTCCCTGGAGTGTCGAAGCCTTAGGGGGACTTTATAGAGTTTCATAAAATTATGAAGGGCATGGATAGGGTGAATAGTCAAAATCTTTTCCCTGGGCTGAGGTGTCCAAAACTAGATGGCAGAGGTTTAAGGTGAGAGGGGAAAAATTTAAAAGGGATCCATGGGGAATTGTCTTTTTCATGCAGAGGATGGTGAGTGTATGGACTGAGCTGCCAGAGGAAGTGGATGAGACTTGGACAATTACAACATTTAAAGGGCATCTGGGTGGGTATGTGAATAGGAAGAATAAATGTGGATGTGTGGCAATTGGGGCTAGATTAATTTAGGACATCTGCTTGGTGTGGATGAGTTGGACCGAAGGGTCTGTTTCCATGTT
>NW_025212640.1:13163-15496 GCF_004010195.1 Chiloscyllium plagiosum | reverse complement strand
TTCACATTAAACAGCGTTGTCTGCTTCGTTTGACCTACAACCCTACTTTTACAGTGGTGTACATAAACTGCAGGGTCTCTCCCTCCCCTCTGTGTTCCTGCAACCTCCCTCAGACGGGGCTGGGATGGGGCTATTCAGGCTGAGTTTCTCAAGCTGCCTGTCTCCCCTGTGCAGACCGAGGTGAGGCAGTGATGTCTCAGGGTGAAACTGGGAAACCACAGCCTCCCGTTGCATTGACCGTGGGCCAACTTGGGAGGCTGAGAGAGAGAGAGAGAGAGACTGCAGACAGATATCAGAGGAAGCTGCTGGCAGGTGATCACAGTCTGAGATTGGGCGAGAGTGAGAACTGCAGATGCTGGAGATCAGAGTCGAGAGTGTAGTCCTGGAAAAGCACAGCCGGTCAGGCAGCATCTGAGGAACAGGAGAATTGATGTTCCAGGCAAAAGCCCTTCATCAGACTCTGAGATTGCTCAGTCTGAGAGCTCCACATGGGAATACAGACAGGAACACTGTCTCCAACCCTGAACCCAGCATCTCTCCCACTGGATCACTCTCTGTCAGGTCTCTGAATTGTTCATCTGCCATGGGGGAGGTTCAGATGTTGCTTGATATCACTGTGAGGTGGCGCCACAGTCTGCCCACTCTGCGCACAGCACGATCCAAATAACAGGAGGGTGGGCGTGAGCTGACCATTTCCTTTCGGAGTTGCTCTTCAGTGTCAGGGACAGATATTGATCAAGTTCATTGCACTGAGCTCAGGGGAGCAGCTGAACCCACTCTCACTTCCTGTGAGGGCTCAGCTTTTCTCTCCCCTGATTCCTGCGTGTTTTCCAGGAACCTGCAGACAGGGAACGTGAGACTTCCTGGGAATACGCTGTGCTTTCTGTCACTAGCAGAGGTGGGTTCAGGGTGGCTTTGGGTTTGAGGGAAAGGGTCCCACTGCAACAGCACCTCAGGAATATCCTGTTCCTGTTAACAGCTGGAGAATTCCAAGTGCCCATCGTGAGGCGCAGTGAGAGAGGGGGCCTCCATGGGTCGAGCTCTCTCCCCTCGAAGTGGGAAGGTGGTGGGTTCAAGCCCCATTCCGGGGAGGGTGGTCAGTGCCCAGGGTGAGCCCCTTTGAAGTGTCTCCTCTCAGAAGTGGCCTCTCTCAGGTTGTCAATGATCTCCCTTGCTTTTTTCTCAGAAAAGCGACACCTCACAACTGGTTCCATTTTAACACAGGAAGAAATACCAGACAGATTAAACAACAAAGACAGAGCTTCCCTTATTACATGATGGATACACACCAACACTAAAAAACCTCACAGCTTCAAGTCGATGTTATTCCCAAAGAACATGACTCCACTTGTGAATCTGCTCCACTCACCTTATCCAGTCCCTTCAGGAACATCTTCAGCCACTTTCCCGCTCTCCTGTCCCTGAGCCCACCACCTTGGCCAGACAACAGACAGACAACGATAAATCCAGGCCCCACAACCAGGACGTGAGAGAGAATTCATCCCCAAGGATGGAGTTCGAGGCAAAGACCAATGTCCCCCCCAGTGAACCCCGTCACCAGTCTCTGCTCTTTCTCCCTTCATTGTCTGTTCTTATCACAAATAAATGGATCCCGCTGTGTGAGCCGAGCTGGACAAACCCGGACCTCCCCAAGTCATCCTGGGCCCCGAGTGCCCTGTCCCTGTGCCTTGCTCAGAATGGGACACATGGGCCTGGAGTCTTCGAGCCCAATGCTTTCAGCTGGAGAAGAGGATGAGGCGTGTCCCCTTCCTCCAGGACAGGGGAATCCAGAACCAAGCCGAGCCAGGCCAAGCTCCTGTTCCCTGGATGGCCCTCAGGCTTCACCAGGGAATCCCAGCACCAGGCCCGGATTTGACAGATCTCGGTGGTAAAAGTGCACACGGCTCGAAGGTATTTCTCAGGAACCTGGGTGGTTCATTTCCTTCCTCGTCCGGAGCCGAAACGTAACCTCTGATTTCTCTCCACAGATGCTGCCAGACCTACTGAGCTTTTCCAGCAATTTCTGTTTTTGTCTCTGATTTCCAGCATCTGCAGTTCTTTTGGTTTTTAATTCTCAGGTGGACATGGGGTCCAAACCATCATGGTGCCTGTTCATACTTAAAATGTAGTATCTCAATCTGGAATGGATTAAAGTGGCCCAATGTTGTAACCCCCCCCCCCATTAGTGTCAGTGCTGCCTTGAAGGGAAAGCAATCTGCCCTCCTCACAGGCAGGGCGGGGCCGAGAGGGGGCGCTCGCGGGCGGTTCGGCTCCAGCCGTTTGGGGCGGGCGCGGGCTCTCGCGCAGGCGCGACGGTTAGATTCAAATTTGAA
>NW_025212640.1:2145-5269 GCF_004010195.1 Chiloscyllium plagiosum | reverse complement strand
GAATTTTGGGAACAATGTTTAAAAAAAAAGAGACAAAAATGCAGAAGATAACAGATAGTAATGAAAAGAAAAAGGGGAAATTGTGGGATATAAATGAATTAATGTTATTTCTGCAAGTATAAATTCTGATACAGAACAGGAATGGGAAAATATATATTCAGCAAAAAGAAAGGATATGTTAGCATGAGACGTGAATACAGAACAATGGTGGATATATGGGCAAACAGGAAAGCATCTGTTTCCCCCTTACACGGGGACACAGGAACAAACCCTAATCAAAGAGGTCAAAGTGGCCTCTGGATGGAAATAGATGCTGATAGAAGAAAAGATATGCCTAATCAATAACCTACGGTAGACTGACGTCAAACACCCTTATGGGAGTCAGAGATAAGAGTTTGTCACGGACAAGACAGGATAAACAGAAGTTGTGGGATCAGTCTTAAGGAAATGAGCGACGTAAGCGAAGCAGGGAACAGACAATGGAATAAGGAAAACATATGGGGAAAGAAACTGTATAAATTGTGAGGGGTTTTTGGGATATACTGTGTATTTTGTCATTACCTTACCTGGTAATTAGACAAAGCACCCACCTATAGGTGTATAAATAAAATAACGCTGTATTCAGAAAATAGTCTCGGACTGAAATTATTAAAATGAGTGAGCTTTTGTTTCTCACATTAGTGAGGACATTTCTGGAGCAATGTGTTCAATTCTCGTCACCCTGCTGTAGGATGGATATTATTAAACTGGAGAGGGTTCAGAAACAATCTACAAGGATATCACAGACTGGAGGGTTTGAGTTACAAGGAGAGGCTGGACAGGTTTTTTCACTGGGGTGTTGGAGGCTGAAGGGTGACCTTTATCGAGGTTTATAAATCATGAGGGACATGGATAGGATGAGCAGCAATGATTTTTTTCCCTTAGGGTGGGGGAGTTCAAAACTAGACAGAGGTTTAAGGTGAGAGGGAAAGATTACAGAGAGACCTGAGGTAAATCATTTTCACATAGAGTGAGGGTCGTGTATGGAACGAGCTGCCAGACAAAATGATACAACGACAACATTTAAAGGGCATTTGGACAGGGACATGATTAGGAAATGGTCAGAGGGTTATGGAGTAAATGAAGGCTCCTAGGACTTTTTTAGTTGGGGAAAGTTGGCTGGCATGTTCGAGTTGCTGTATGCCTCTATGACAGAGATTAAAGGATGTGAAAAAACATGGTGATGGTAAACAGGGATATGAGACAACAATTGTACAAATACAAGTAGAGAATGCTGGGGATACACAGCAGGTCTAGTAGGGTCAGTGCAGAGAAAAACACAAACTGAGCGTGGAGTTCTGAACAAGAGACAGATTGGACTGAAATGTTAATTCAGTTTCTCTGTCCACTGACTACTATACCTGCTTTCTCCAGCACTTTGTTTTGTACTTTAAATCACCAGAATCTGCAGTATGTTGGTTTAATATTATTATAGTAATGTTAAATGCAATGAAAAGATGCATCAATAAGAGATTCAAATGAAAACTGCAGAAGCATTCAGACACACAATCGATCTTCATGAAAAATATAGAGGGACATAGAGTACAATTCACAATTTCAAAATGGGGTCACATTATTGGGATTGCATTATAGACCCCCTAATAGTTAGGTGGAAATTGAGAAACAAATTTGTCAGGAGATCTCAGTTATGTGTAAGAATAATAGGGTGGTTATGGTAGGGGATTTTAACTTTCCAAACGTAGTCTGGGGCTGCTATAGTGTTAAGGGTTTAGATGGAGAGGAATTAAGTGTGTACAAGAAAATGTTCTGATTCAGTATATCGATGTACCTACTAGAGAAGGTGCAAAACTTGACCTACTCTTGAGAAATAAGGCAGGGCAGGTGACTGAGGTGTC
Organism: Chiloscyllium plagiosum; assembly: GCF_004010195.1. NCBI lineage: Eukaryota > Metazoa > Chordata > Chondrichthyes > Orectolobiformes > Hemiscylliidae > Chiloscyllium > Chiloscyllium plagiosum. The sequence goes on along the minus strand of NW_025212640.1, from coordinate 3,374 downwards.
ATTAAGGGAGCACTTTGGAGCCAGTGACCATAATTCTATTAGTTTTAAAATAGTGATAGAAAAGGGTAGACCAGATCTAAAAGTTGAAGTTCTAAATTGGAGGAAGGCCATTTTGATGGTATTGGGCAAGAACTTTCAAAAGCTGATTGGGCGCATATGTTTGCAGGCAGTGGGATGGTTAGAAAGTGGGAAGTCTTCAGAAATGAGATAATGAGAGTCCAGAGAAAGTGATTCCTGTTTGGGTGAAAGGAAAGGATGGTAGGTATAGGGAATGCTGGATGATTAAAGAAATTGAGGGTTCGGTGAAGAAAAAGAAGGAAGCAAATGTCAGGTGTAGACAGGATAATTCGAGTGAATCCTGAGAGAAAAAAATGCAGTAGAAGTACACTTAAGAGGGAAATCAGTGGATCAAAAAGGACATGAGATAGCTTTGGCAAATAGTTAAGGAGAATCCAAAGGGTTTTTACAAATACATTAAGGACAAAAGGGTAACTAGGGAGAGAATAGGACATCTCAAAGATCAGCAAAGCGGTTTTTGTGTGGAGCCGCAGGAGATGGGGGAGACACTAAGAGAATATTTTCTAACTGTATTTACTGTGGAAAAGGACATGGAAGATATAGAATGTAGGGAAAAACTGGTGATATCTTGAAAATCATCCATATTGCAAAGGAGGACGTGTTGGATGACATGAAATGCATAAAGGTGGATAAATCCCCAGAACCTGATCAAGAGTACCCTCGAAATCTGTGGGAAGCGAGGGAAGTGATTGGTGTGCCTCTTACTGAAACATTTGTATCAATTAGATTAAAATAGTGCCGAAAGTCTGGAGGTTGGTTAATGTGGTGCTACTGTTTAAGAAGGGTGGTAAGGACAAGCCAGGGAACTGTAGACCAGTGAGCCTGACGTCAGTGGTGGGCAAGTTGTTGGAGGAAATACTGAGGGACAGGATGTACATGTATTTGGAAAGGCAAGGACTAATTAGGGATAGTCAACATGGCTTTGTGCATGGGAAATCATGTCTCTCAAACTTGATTGAGTTTTTTGAGAAGTAACAAAGAGGATTGATGAGGGCAGAGCAGTAGATGTGATCTATGTGGACTTCAGTGAGACGTTCGACAATGTTCCCCATGGGACACTGGTTAGCAAGGTTAGATCTCTCAGATTACATGGAGAAATGGCTATTTGGATGCAGAACTGGCTCAAAGGTAGAAGACAGAGGGTGGTGGTG
>NW_025212640.1:0-1292 GCF_004010195.1 Chiloscyllium plagiosum | reverse complement strand
TGAAGCCAATTCTCCAGGGAGTGAAATCAGGGCAGATGCAGTTCCAGTGAAGGCAGCTTGAGCATAAGGAGAGAATGAAAAAATTGAGAAGGCAGAAAAAAAGATAAGGTGGAGCAGAACATGAGAAAGAAAGAGCACAGAAAGTTAAGGCAAAGGAGATGGAATTATGAAGCTATGAAATCAAACTGAAAAGACATGAAATGGAAAAGAGAACTTGGTTGAGAAGTGAAAGGGAGAAAAAAGTGAAATAATATGAATATCAGTTTAACACAATGCATTTGGAACAAGAGACATCAAATACTAATGTACTGAGAGTTGTGGAGGTGCCATCACTGAAAAGATTTAAAGTAGAGGTTGATAGATGTTGTAATATCTGAGAGTTGATGGCTGTGATGAGCTGCCATCAAAATGGAGCTGAGCCCTGGGGCAGGTTACCCATGATCCTGTTGAATGGCAGTGCAGACCTGAGGGGCTGAACCGCCTATTATTTCTCTTATTCCTTATGTTCTTATTTAAATATATCAGGTCCTCTCTTTTCAATCCCTCTTCATACATCGCAACAAATATCTTCATTTCCTACCACAGTTGTGGGTCTGTTCACCAAGCTGGGAAGTTGTTTTGCAGATGTTTCATCTCCTGACTCCGGGACATTCAGCGCTTTGGATCCTCCTGTGAGGCGCTGCTGTGAGGTGTCGTCTGGAAATTATTTGGTTCTGTTCCTGCTGCTTCCAGTTGCTGGTTTTGGTTGTTCGTTGTAGTGGCCGGTATATTGGATCACGGTCTGTGTGTTTGTTAATGGAGTCCATGGATGAGTGCTTTGCTTCGAGAAATTCTTTGGCTGTACCTCTGTTTAGGTTGTCCCTGTCATCTGTTCATATGGCCACTTGGGATAGTTGGTCATGGTGTTTTGTGGTGAGTTGGTGTTCATGGATGTGGATTGCAATTGTCTGTCTGTGCTCGATAGTGTTACATACAGTCTAAGCATTTTTACAAGATTTCTTGGAAAGACTGCATGAAACATTGGAGAATTTCTAGCAGCATGGCCCTCAGCCATGGACTCCCATCAACAAGCACATAGACCGCCAACCAATATACTGGGCACTACAATGAACAACAGGAACCAGCAACAGGAGTCGAACCAAATAAATTCCAGAAAACAGGACAGCAGCACTTCACAGGAGAATCCAAAGCACTGAAGACTTCACCTGGACAGGAGACAAAACGTGGTGGGCGGCACAGTGGCACAGCGGTTAGCACTACTGCCTCGCAGTGCCAGAGACCCGGGTTCAATT